>NC_081521.1:15913291-16213291 GCF_030273125.1 Centropristis striata
CTTTTATTTAATATAAGCTGCTTTTTAAGTCTCACAAAAGTCTGATTGCAACTGAGTGCTTTGTTACCATACAAAGATATTGTAATTGTGAAAAATAACATGAGCAATAGTGTTAATTCTGACTGATTTCCAAAAAATCCACAGATTTATTGAGAAACAAATTTAAATTCTGTTGCTTTTAAATTATCCTTTTAAATTTGTTTTATTAGAAGTATTGACAGCTGCCCAGTAGTGAGGCCAAAACATCTAGAGCACCCCCTGGTGGAGGGCTGCAGGTTATAAGCCCCGCCCCCTCCATATTAGTGGATGGGACATGAAACTCAAATAAATGTTTCTGTTACTTCAGGTCGTTCTGATCACGTTGATGTTTGTTTATATGCTATTATTAATAAGTCTCTCTCTCTCTCTCTCTCTCTCTCTCTCTCTCTCTCTCTCTCTCTCTCTCTCTCTCTCTCTCTCTCTCTCTCTCTCTCTCTCTCTCTCTCTCTCTCTCTCTCTCTCTCTCTCTCTCTCTCTCTCTCTCTCTCTCTCTCTCTCTCTCTCTCTCTCTCTCTCTCTCTCTCTCTCTCTCTCTATATATATATATATCATGCTTTACTTTTTAATTTATTTATTATTTTCATCTTTTTTTATCCAGCTTTTTAACTTTTTATTGTTATTATTATTATTATTATTATTACTTATTTACTTTTTTATTTTATTTTATTTTATTTTACCTCACTTTTTTATTTATTTTATCTACTTTTTTTAAGCTGCCTTTTTTTTCCTCACTGTTCCACGTTGAGATGGAGCTTCCTCAGTTTGTGCTTTGTTTATAATGGGATGGAGGGTGTTTGATTGTTTCTATGTTTTATTATTATTATCATTATTATTATTTCCTTTTTTATGTGAAGCATTTTGTGTTACATTTCTCTTGTATGAAAAGTGATATATAAATATAGTCTGATTGCTTGATTGCTTGATTGATTGGTTGGTTGGTTGGTTGATTGATTGATTGATTGATTGATTGATTGATTGATTGATTGGATGGTTTAGGGCAGGAGCTGGATTTAAACTGGTAAATATGATGACAATAAACTTAAGGAGAGGAACACAGACGTACTTGTTGAAGAGGTTGAGTCCAATGCGGTACTGCCGCCGCTGCACCACGTCGTTGTTGAAGGCGGGTGAGTCCCAGCTGTGGCGGCTCTCTCTCTGGTAGGTTTGCTTGCCGAGCGCCGCCCCTCCGATCGGCTCCCGTAGGCTGTCGCGTGACGAGGAGCCGGAGCTGCAGTTGTTGACGGTGGTGTCGTCGTTGGAGTTGGTGGTGGTGGAGTTGACGCTCTCGTTGTCTCCATCGGAGCAGAGCAGGTGGTGGTGGTGCAAGTGGGGGTGGTGGCCGTGGTGCTGCTGCTGCGCCTCCATGTTCTGCAGCGCAGAGGAGGACGAGGAGGACAGCGGCGAGGGCGTGAGTGGGTGGCGGCAGCGGCGAGAGAGGCGTGAGCGGGGGCACGGGGGAGGGCAGCGGGGAGGAGGGGGGCTCTGGGTAGCCATGGGGCAGGTGGTGGTGCTGGTGGTGCAGGTGGTGGTAGTGATGCTGGGCAAAGTGGTGAGCATGCTGCATGTATGGGCCACCGCCGCCGTGCACGTGGTGCATGTGCAGGATGTGTGGCTGGCTGTATTGCGGGTGGTGGTGGAGGATGGTGGGCAGGTGGGGGATGGGGGAGGGGTGAGGGTGAGGGTGGGGGTGTGGGTGTGTGTGTTGCAGCGGATGGGGCAGCGGGTGCGGGGGCAGCGCCCGGGCGGAGGGCAGGGCGATGGGCACGTTGGCGGGGCTGCGGGTCTGACCCTGCGCTGTGGCCACCGAGCGCCCGTTGGGTTTGTGTTTGATGGTTCCCTGCGGAGAGTCGGCCTCGCTGCTGCCTCCACCTCCTCCGCCCTGATCGTCCTCCCCGCTCTCTCCCTCTCCTCCTCCTCCTCCCCTCCGCTCCCTCTCTCCTCCTCCTCGCTCTGCTCCCGACGGCTCCTGCTCGTACACCAGCCGCCCGATGGAGCCCCGCTCCGACCTGAAGGTTCAACCAGACAGTACTGTTACAGATCAGTTCAGACGTGATGAAGATAAAACACGTTGTTCACAACTTAACAACATATTTTAGAAAACACTGCAAAGACCACAAGTATTTCCAGAGGACACTTAAAAGTGATGCACACGTCTGGACACACTTGTGACATTATCACGGTATTTCATGATAATGATAATTTCATGTTATAACGTGATATATAGCGTTAGCCCACTAGCGTTAGCTAGCTAGCCCATATCAATCACATTGCAGTTAAATCAGATAAATGAATGATACTCGTTGGTCTGTCTCTCTCAACGGCACCGAGTTGTCCTTGGTCTTGCTAGCCCGCTAGCGTTAGCACACTATCGATCGCCAGCTAACATTAGCATGCTATGATCGTTAAAACGTGAAATTATCATTATCTTGAAATAACGTGATATTATCAAACATGTCCAGACGTGTGCAACACTTTTAAGTGTCCTCTGGAAACACTTCTGTTGTGCTGTGGTCTATTTACATTTCTTTTTCTTGTTGTGTTGTGTTGTGGTCTTTGCAGTGTTTTCTAAATGAATGAATGAATGAATGCTTTATTTCGGTTACAAAAAACAACAAAAAAGACAACAAAATAAAATCATGTTTTTACAAAAGAATCCATCAGACAGCAACCGAAAAAGGAACAGGCTGAAGCCCCAAGGCTTATTTTTGCCTCTCCTGTACCATCTACATGTATACATTATATACATTACATTAACTGAGTAATTCACATTGTTACAAAACACATGATAGCTTAAACTGAAAAATCAAATTCAATCAAATTTCATTGTAACCCTTGATAATTTTAGATTTTAAAGTCTTCTTGAAAACTAACATAGATTTACACATCTTTATCTCATCATTTAGTCCATTCCATAATTTTACACCCAAAACTGACACACATCTGTATTTGAGATTAGTTCTGACTTTCTGAGTTTCAAACATTAGCAACCCCCTTAAGTTATAAATCCCCTGCCTTAATTTAAACATTTTTTGAATACAAACAGGAATTGACATGTTTACCACTCGAAACATAATTTCTAATGTTTTTGAATATACAATGTCCTGAAATTTTAACGTGTGTGATCTTATAAAAAGCTGATTTGTAGAATCACGGTATCCAACTTAATTTATTATCCTGATAGCTCTTTTCTGCAGTTTAATTATTGGATCTAGGTTTGTTTTATATGCATTTCCCCAAATTTCAACACAGTATGTCATATAAGGCAACACAAGTGAAAAGTACAGCAAATGAAGGCAGTTCTTATTCAGTAGATCTCTTGTTTTGTAAAGGATAGAAATAGACTTGGATAATTTCTGTTTTATATATTTTAGGTGAGGCTTCCAACAAATTTTATCATCTATTATTACTCCCAAAAACTTTGTTTCATATACTCTTTCAATTTCAACATTATTTAGATTTATTTTTACCTCAGTGTTAGTCCTTTTACCACCAAACAACATAAATTTGGTTTTACTTTCATTTAGGGACAGCTTATTTAAAGCAAACCATTTGTTTAATTTCATCAATTCCATTTCTACAGTTTTTAACAACTCCTTTATATTGCCTCCAGAACAAAATAAATTAGTATCATCTGCAAACATAACATATTTTAATGTATCACTTACAGTACAAATATCATTTATGTAAAGTATGAATAACTTTGGTCCCAACACTGATCCTTGTGGAACTCCACAGGTTACATGTTTAAGTTGAGATTTAATATCATCAATACTCACATATTGAAACCTATTATTTAAATAACTTCTTAACCAAAGTTGTGCTATACCTCTTATGCCATACCGTTCACATTTCTGTAGAAGTAAAGAGTGATCGATCGTATCAAATGCTTTACGCAAATCAATAAACACACCTACTCCAAACTGCTTATTATCTATAGCTGTTGCAATGTTTTCTACAAATTCCATCACTGCTAATGATGTTGAGCGATTTCTCCTAAACCCATACTGATGGTCATTCAATAAATCATATTTATCAATAAAAAAATCGAATCTCTTTACAAACAATTTTTCAAGAATTTTAGAAAATTGAGGTAGTAAAGAAACTGGTCTGTAATTTGACACAGATTGCTTATCTCCGTTTTTATAGATTGGGATCACTTTGGCTGTTTTCATCTTATCTGGAAAAATACCAGTTTGAAAAGAATTGTTACAAATATAAGTTAATGGCTCAAGGACACAAAAAATAACCTCTTTTATAAGTGACATATTTAGATCATTGCAATCAGTAGATGTTTTACTCTTAAATTCTCTTACTACTTCTAAAATGTCACTTTCACAAACTCCCCCGAGAAACATTGTGTTACATTTATTGAAAGCTAAATTAAAGGTTTCATTTTTTTCACCTGTAATGGGAATCTCTTTTGCTAAATTAGGACCAACATTAACAAAGTAATCGTTGAACTCATTAACCATACTCTCAATATCCTCAGTCACTGAATTGTCACCTTTAACTATGTTTATTGGAAAACACCTGTCATTACGATTTTTGATCACCTTATTCAATACACTCCAGGTAGCCTTAATATTCTTTTTATATTTTCGAAACAATTGTTCGTAATACATCTTCTTTTGACATCGCATAATAGATGTCAGTCTGTTTCTATATTTTTTATAATTATCCTCCCTTTCCTTTGTTCGATGCTTTAAAAATTCCCTATAGCTTGTTTTTCTTTTTACAAGCCTTCTCCAGTCCATTTGTTAACCATGGTTTTCTACTCTTTTTAGGATTTTGTATAAACTTTTTCACTGGACAATATCTGTCATAAAGTGTCAAAAACGTTTTCAAAAATGCATTGTAAGCATCATTGGGATCCTCCACATAAACTTCCTGCCAGTCATGATTTGCCAATCCAGTTTTGAGAGCTGCAATTGCTTCTGGTGTTTTCACTCTACCTGAATAATGAGTGTGAATTTTTTCTGAAAAATTAATCTTATTGTTCTTTTCAAGAATTGCAAAGACAGGGAAATGATCACTTATATCTGTCACTAACAGTCCACTATTTATCTTCCCATCAATCATGTTTATAAAAATATTATCAATCAAAGTAGCACTGTCCTTAGTTATCCTGCTGGGCTTTGAGATCAACGGATATAAACCAAAACTAAACATAGCATCAATAAATTCAGCAGTTTTCTTATGATCATTTGACTTTAGTAAATCAATGTTAAAGTCACCGCAAACAAAAGTCATCCTCCCTTTTTGTTTTTCAAGTATTTCCAAAATCTTTGTGTTAAAATGATCAATGCAGGACCCTGGTGTGTGATAAATGCAGCTAATTAACATATTTTTTTCTCTTTCCACCTGAATTTCAATGGTCAAACATTCCATCAGATTATCAATTGCATCTGACATATTGTTAATAACTTTACATTTGAAACCCAAAGCTACAAATATAGCAACCCCCCCTCCCCTTCTGTTCACTCTGTTTTGCCAAAACATTTCATATCCCTCTAGTCCATCTTCTAGCTCTTTATCATTACTCAACCATGTCTCTGATATTGCTACAACAGTAAACTTTTCTTCGAACTGGTTAAGATAGTCTTTAATTTTGGAAAAATTACTATGAAGACTCCTGCTGTTAAAGTGGATCACTGAAAAACCCTTCATTTTAGTTTTTAACTCTTCCTCATAATAATATTCACAGGTCATATTAACATTCTGATAGAAATTGATGTCTGGATTAATGCCATTTTCTAACTCATAAAACCTATGATCTTGAAAATCAAAAGATTTTAACTTTGTGTGTTCACACATTGTCATGCCCAAGTATTGTTTCCCACCTGTATCATATTGATCACATCACAAAGTAAACACAAAAAGAATAACATTTCTCCATCAATTTATCATTTATATCTCTCAAGGTCCTTGATATCTCTGACAGCAATGACTTTGGCCTGTTCTTGTGTACCATTAAGTCTAATGAATACCTTGCAGTTCCTTGTCCAGGTGTCTTAAATGCGCTTTTCCTTCTTCAGGAGTCTTGCCTGCCGTGCGATTTCAGCATTTCTCTTTGTGAGATGCTCGTTAACATATACTCCTGTTCCCTTCAGTTTCTTTCCCAGCTTTAGCACCTCCATTTTATGTTTTCTGTTCACAAATTTGATTATGATAGTTGGCCTCTTGTTTTGTTTTTGTGGGATAGTGTGACATGCTGCTATATTTTTACTGTCCAAGGGAATGTCTTTATCATTGAAGAATTTAATGACTTGCTGCTCAAGTAGAAGTTTTTCACCTCTTGGTGCGTCCTCCCCCTCCTTGTCTCCTGCTGTGATCCGTGCATAGGAGTAGTGGTTTGTCTCCAGCCCAGATATCACCAAATCTTCCATTCTTGTGTACTGTTCCAGGTCTTCTACTCTTCTTCCCAGCTCCTCAATCTTCATGTCTTTTTCCTTTATCACAGCCTTCAGTTGTTTGACTTCATCAATTAAATCCAGTAGGCCCACCTGTTGTTTAACCACCTTGCTCAGCTCCTCTGACATAAAGTTAAGGGACTTTTTAACTTCTTCCATATCTTCTGATAACTTCTTAGTTGCCATGTTTCTTTTCATCAATAGACGTTCTTAGAAAAGGTTAAGTTCAATAGAAACAGAAGACTTTGAGGTTCCAGGTAATCCAGTGTTGTTGACTGCAGAGCACATGTCATGAAAAATACCCAAATTTTCAAAAATACCAAAAAATAACCCTGCAAACTGGCTTAAGGTTTCTTTGTGAAGTTAAGAAACTTAACTAGTCTCTCAGATGTTAAATTATTCCCATGATATTCAGGAGATTGTTAGAGCTGATCAGCACAGAGCTTCCAACCAGCAGCCATTTTGGGGACACAAATGCTGTTCTTGTGTTGTCAAATTGATAAAGATGTTTTCTCAGTTTGCCTGTGTTTTGTGTATTTGCATGTGTTTTCTCAAGGTGCAGCGCTGTGAGCTCTCAGGGCCAGCGTACTATCCTCCTGCTGATGGGGATAAAATGCTCTCTGGTTTATATTCAGTGGTGGTTCTACACAGGGGCCTCCAGGGGCCACTGCCCCTGTGAAGAAGCCCTTGGCCCCTGCTGTGGCCCCTGTTTCAAATTAATAATAAAATGATCAATTTATAACAATGAACGATGTGTACATTGTATTATAGTTGAATTGTGCAATAAAAACTTGTGTATATTTATAAAAAAAGATAATTCTCACTGTACTGCACTTTCAAAATAAAAAAGTAATTGTGCTCAAAAATGAGAAATGTCATTGTCGTACAAAAATAACTGTTATTGTTGGTGAGTCTCATTGTTTCAATCAGTGTATTTGTATCTTCCAAATATGATGAGAGATGAGACATTTTGAATGCTTGAATATCATCTTAATGTGGCCTTCTGATTGAACACTGGCCCCTGCTTGGCCCCCCACAGTAAAACTGGTCTAGAACCACCACTGTTTATATTTAGTTTGGCTGATCTCAGTCCTCTGTGGTGATGCTGAGGCCAGGATGCTGAGATACCGTGAGAAATATTCGATTTATACCAACAATTTAAATCTGATGACTACTTAAACACCTAAAGTCTCATCTGGAATCTGTCTTGTGTGAAACTGTGTGTTTACTCGTCAGTCTTGTGTAATATGAAGTGGTCAGTCATCAGGCAGCAGTTTGAATCTCTGAGCTGTGACTAGAATCTGTGGATGAAGCATAAAGTTGTTCCATTTGAGGCCCACTCATTTGTTAGCTGGGTCTCTATTTTCTCCAGTTTTTAATGCTACACTGGGAACAGAAAATGAGCCCAACAGAGTCGTCTCTCATCTGGTGATAGTGATGATCTTTAGCCAGTTAATTCACCATATTTTCATGAGCAGAGAGCAGGTTGTTTTCCCTCTTGCTGCTGACAGTTACTGTGAGTCTGCTTTGTTGAGGTCGAGGTGGTGGGACAGTAGAGCGCTACCAAGCTGATTATTGTTTAATATGTGGTCTGATAAACATTAAATTCATCTCCACAACTTGTCAGTCTCTGGTTTCATTTATAGTGATTCGGGGAAACAATCCTAAGTGATCCTGAGAACTTTCAAACCCTCCAGATTACAACGAGAACATGACTAGGCCTGCCACCATAACACATTTTTAGAACGATATATTTTCGCAGGAACTATCACGATAAACGATAGTATCGTTGTTTGGATGTTGTTTTAGTTTTCTAACCATATTAGAGCATAATAAGTACATCCTTTTCCACAGCAATGAATTTTTAAATCTGGAGAATATTAAACATTGGAATTGAAATCTGGAAAAGAAATATGAAAATATCCTGGATAAATAAAACATAAATAAACTACAACCAAAGCTAACAAAATAGACCTTCAGGCTCTGTTAACAAAACATTACAATGAGATAATCATTGTGTATTACATTATTTTAGTATTATGAAAAGAACATATGAACAGCTGGAATGGCTGCTTGGGAAATATAGGTTGGGTTTTTTTCGCCACTTCGTACTGCCTGTCAAACATTTGCAGCTTCACTTTAAAACATAAGTAAAAGTCACAGCCTGCAGCTGTCCGTGGTCCTGAAACAGCAGCCGCTCACTTCATAAACCAGCAGCGCAGCGAGCTGAAGATGAGCTGCTTCTGTTTCATGTGTTGCTGTGTTTTCCTATCAGATGGACCTGCAGTCTCTTCTGTGTCTGTGCTTCTCTGATTTGGATTGTGATTGTTTCTTCATACTTGTTGTCATGAAACTTTTGTCGGCATTTGGTTTGTTCATTTAAACTCTAAACTCTAAGAATAAATGTGCTTTGTTGTAATTTAAGACTTATCTTTTTAATTTGGCTTTTATTTTAACCATTTAAAAAAAAATTCTGCTCATGCATCTGAGTGTTACAGTACGGAGCCCCCCAGGGGACACGGGGGGAAAAAAAAAGATGGGTGAAAAAAAAAAAAAATGATGGGTGAAAAAAAAAAAGGGACGGACTTTTGCGAGATCCCGAGATACTTTTGCGAGATCCCGAGATAGTTTTGCGAGATCCCGAGATAGTTTTGCGAGATCCCGAGATAGTTTTGCGAGATCCCGAGATACTTTTGCGAGATCCTGAGATACTTTTGCGAGATCCCGAGATACTGACGAAAGAAGAGGAGCAATGGAGGAGCGATATTCGCCTATTTTCCGGCCTTCTAACTGGAATAGCGTCACGAAAACCGCACCAATTTCCCCCAGGATGGTTTTATTTTGTACAGAAAACTAAGACTGACATTTCACAGGCTTGATCAACTCCCCAAAATCAGCGAGTCTGGCGAAAGATTAAAGTAACCGGGCCGAATATACGTCCTAGTGCCCAACGGCAGCCAGAGTGCTTAGGGACCGTCGCAAAAGTGCAACGTCTTTCTTTTCTATTTTTAATAACTCACTGGAAATTCATCTAATAAACACCAAACGACTTCTGATGTGTTCATGAACTCACTGTGGACTTCCCACACCCTTTATTTTCAATACACACCTTTTCAATTCCTTTTATTCAGTGTGTACAATATTTAAGCCTTTTATTTTGTAATAGCTCTCTTGTTTTTATAGATATCAACACCAAACCACTTCTGATGTGTTCATGAATTCATTGTGGATTTCCCACAACCCTTTATTGTCATTAAAAACTCTTTCAATTTTTTTAAAAGGCATAAGTAATCAGTATATATAATTATTTCATATCTTAGGCTTTTATTTTGTAATAGCTCACTTGATTTTATAGATATCAACACTAAACCACTTCTGATGTGTTCATGAACTCATTGTGGATTTCCCACAACCCTTTATTTTCAATAAACCCCCTTTTTTAAAGGCACAAGTAATATGTGTGTATAGTTCTTTCATATATAAGGCCTTTCTTATTTGATAGCTGTTTGAATCAGTCACAACCCTTTAGTTTCAAGCAAAACCTTTACAAGTTGTTTAGATATAAGGAGCAATAAGCATGTATATTCTATTCATACTTAAGGCTTTTATTTTTTAATAACTCACTTGTTTTTCTACATATCGACTTCAAAACACTTCTGACGTGTTCATGAACTCACTATGAAGCTTCCACAGCTTCTTGCTTTCCTTTAAAACCCTTACAAGATTCTTAGACATCATTCATTTCTTTACATTTCTCATTTTTTATTTTGACTTCACTGTTCTTTTTCTTCAAAATTGCTGCTGTTAATTCAGGTCAAGCATGCAAATTGTCATTCAAGCATGACACATACAACCTTTCAGGTAGTTTAGCATTAATTGCAAGCTGTTAAAGCAAAGTGAATAAACAAAAATATGATTACTACAGCCACAAGTATGCATCTGTACTTGACCATCAGCTCGTGATGCTTTCCAAAACAGAAAATCGAGAACAACTATAGCAAGCAATAGTGAGGAGTTAAAATACTAAGAGCAGTCTTTGTCTTTTGTTGAACATAGTCATATATAAATTGGGCTGCACAGTAATTAAATACGTAAATTACATTTTTATTCATTGTCTTACAGATGTCTTATGATTGGTGACACACTGGAAGGAATGGTATCTGAAATTTAAAGTGTTTGTTTTACGACAATAAAGGATGTGGGGAATCCACAATGAATTCATGAACACATCAGAAGTGGTTTGGTGTTGATATCTATAAAAACAAGAGACCTATTACAAAATAAAAGGCTTAAATATTGTACACACTGAATAAAAGGAATTGAAAAGGTGTGTATATAATATATATATATATATATATATATATATATATATATATATATATATAAATAATCATGCTTTACTTTTTAATTATTTTTTAAATTATTTTAATCCTTTTAATCTTGTTTTTTTTTAACTTTTTATTGTTTTTATTTTTTGTTTTTTATTTTATTTTATCTTACCTTACTTTATTTTTATTTATTTATTTTATCTAATTCATGTCTAACCTGCCTCCAGTGTTTCCTCACTGCTGCATGTTGAGATGGAGCTTCCTCAGTTTGTGCTTTGTTTATAATGGGATGGAGGGTGTTTGCATGTTTTATTATTTTTAATATTATTATTATTTTATTGATTTTTTATGATTGATGGATTGATTGATTGATTGATTGATTGATTGATTTGTTGTATAAACATGAAACATTTAGTAAGGTGTTCTTCAGTTCTGAGGCTCCTGAACTCACTGAATCTGGTTTTTCTGTCATATTATTATTTGTTATTGTTTGTTGGGTCAAAGGTTACAAGCAGGAGTCTGATTGACTGTGCTGACCTGTCACTCATGTCCACTGAGCTGTCACTGGGCGGTTCGATGGTGAGGACTGGGAGGTGTCCTCCTCCTCCTCCTCCGGCCCTCCCTCTGTACTCTCCCCGGCACTCGGTGCATGGCGTGCTGCTCCTGCGGCTGGCGTTGCTGCCACCCTCCGTCTCCCTGCTGTCTTCCCTCCCCCCCGTGCCCCCTCCCCCCCCTCCTCCCCAGTACTCTGTGTCTGAGCTGGAGGCGGGGCGGGACAGCGGCGAGGACGGTGGACGGGACAGCGGCGAGGAGGGGAGGCAGCCATCGTCCATGTAGAGCGTGACGTCGCTGAAGGAGGTGGCGGTGCTGTCCTCGTGCATGGCGGCGCCGCCCCGCCCCCCGCCGACCCCCGGCCGGCCAGCCACGCGCCGCGAGGATGCGTTGGTGTTTCGCCACACGCACGCTCTGTAATCTTCCTCCTCGTCTTCTTCCTCGTCCTCCTCGCCTTCGTCCTCCTCCTCCTCCTCTTCTTCGTCTCCCTCCTCCTCATCCTCCTCATCGTCCTCCTCGCCCTCTCCTCCCGCCTCCTGAGAGTCTTCGCGGCCCGACTGGCAGGTGAGCGAGTCGTCCATGGAGTCGGCCAGAGACTTGACCTGCAGCCAGACACAGGACACAAAATTTTCTATTTATTTAGAGAAACACACCTCTAATATCAGATAAGGATAGGGATATTTAGAATAGCTTTAACTGAAGTGTTAAAACTATTATTTGTTATAAAACTTCAATGTCTTTGCAGAAGAGCTGTTCAACGAACATTTAAAGTTTTGTTCCTCTATTGAACTGCAGGTAAAGGGGGCACATCCTGCCCTCATCCTGAGCAAGGCTCCCTTCTTCTCACATCATGCCCTCTTATTTAACCTTTCATGAAAACCGGTTAGAACTGGATCAGGGTGCATCTATTTTAGTAAGATACATACACAAAAAAGGGAACTTTTGAAAAGACATAAACCACAAGGTGATCAGTATGGGTTGGCTGCAGCGTCACCATCCTAAATTGACCAATCACGATAAAGTCAGACCTCTTGTCGGGGTCCCACAGCCAGAAGAAAACTGTTAATGAGGAACTTGTTGGTTCTGACTGGTGTCCAGCTGCTCATTGATTTGACTAATTTCTTTAATAAATGGTAAACTGTATTCAATCGTTCTGAGTCTTTTGTAAAAACCAAGTCTAGAACAGAAGAACCGGGGCAGAGTGCAGGAGGCTTCAAAAGCCCGACTCTAACATCAGGCTTATATCAAAGACATGTTTTATATGTTTCTCATCTTTTATAAGCATATTTTTTATCATTATTTTGTAAGAATCCTCACAGTTTTCTGCTCTGTTGAAACTCCTCCTCCATGTTCAGCTGTTTTCTTGATGAAGTCAATAAAGAAGTAAATTCCCACAGTTTTATTCCATCAGTGCTGAGTCAGTCTCTTTACTTCTAATCACTCTGAGTTCTGCAGGACGTTGCAGACCTGGAAGTTAACATGGTGCTGGTTTGAGGCTGCATGATTGCGTTACTGCGTTATGATTCACAATATTAGAGGTAATGATTCTTTTCATCTCTTTCCTGTATTTCTTGATTTAAAAACAGGATAAAATGATCCTGGTGTGATCTGTAGAATATGATTTATAGGACACAATACGTCACATTCAGAGCATTATTTTTGACTAATATTGGGCATTCTGGGATTTGTATATTGCACTAGTCCATATTGGAATATCAATAAAAGTTTCATTAATTGTGTAGCCGGCAAAGAGCCATTGACGTTTTCCCACTGGGTTTTTGATGGTTGCAGATAATAAGCAAAAGTTTATGATGCCTTTGTTCAGCAAGATAATCTTCACAAAACATCTTCCAAAAACTTTTTGAAGCGTAAATACAGTCGCCAGGAATAAAAATCTAACATGAATTTAATGTATTTAACAGGATAACACTTTATTTCTAGACACAAATATCAACATTTTAAGACAAGTTTTGGTCACTTTTTATAACTGATGATCCATTCAAGGAAAAGTTGGAAAGTTCAAACTAACAATAATGTCTGTTTCTACAGTTTCTTTCTATGATAAACAGAGGATTTTTGTTGATTTTCTAAAGAAAACAAATGTTTTCAGAGTTTCTTGACCTTTGTTATATGTTCAGTTGAGTTTTTATTTAAATTATCCCAAATGTTTCAAAAAATGTTCAAACCCATAGAAATCAATTAACTTAATTAGGAACACGTCATATCGCCTTCATATCTTTGCGTCTGCTTGAAGTGCAGATTTAAGCCACATTTTTTTTATTATAACCTGGTGGGTTTTTTAAATCTGTTTTAACCAGATTTTAGGAATTTGGTTCATTCTTTGGCAGAATTCATTGTTTTTAACAGGATCTTTTGACAGAAATATCACAACTTTAATCTCGTTTTGGTCCCTTTTTCCAACAGAAATTTTTAGAACCAATGAGCCGTTCAAGGACTGTCGGAAAGCTCAAACTCTGACCATAATGTTGTTTTTTACAGTCTTTTCTACAACAAACGGTGTGTTTTTCTTTTAAGCAAAACATACGCGTCATACAAATGTTCAGATGGCTGAGTGGCATCCTATTCGACTTTCTCTAGTAGGAGGTCGGAAATGTTTGAGTTCTGTATTAGTAGAAACTCAGATTATATAGTAACAACTGAGCTTCTTCATCCACTGAGGAGAGATCTAGTGAAAAAGCCAGTAAGCAAACAGGTGTGTTTACCTGTTTGGAGAATGAGTCGTCCAAGTCTCCCGTGTCGTCGGAGCCCTGCTGACCTGCTGACCCCTGACCCTGCGGCTGGCGCTCATCAAATGAGTACTGGACCCACAAACACACACGAACACACACAAACACACACGAACACACACGTTTATAGTTTTGTTGTTCACTGTGTTTACAGTGAGTGTGTTTACTGTGTGTCTGTGTGTGTGTGCGCGCGTGTGTGTCTGTGTGTGTGTGTGTGCGTGTGTCTGTCTGTGTGTGTCTGTCTGTGTGTGTGTGTGTGCGCGCGTCTGCCTGTGTGTGTGTGTGTACCTGTGTGTGTGTGTTTACTGTGTGTGTGGCGCGTGTGTGTGTCTGTCTGTGTGTGTGTGTGTACCTGTGTGTGTATGAGGGGCATTTTATGCCAGCACACTATACTAAAATGCGTGTACAGCGCCTATGCGATGACATCAAACGTCTAACGTGCGCGTGTAAATTCCATTCACTTTCAATGGACAGACAGGCGTCACCTACGTGACGGCTGCGTGACGGGTGAACTACGGCTCAAATACGTGACATGAAGACCCGCGTGACTGTTAAGTACAATTCTACATAGGCGTACAGACACGCGTATTGCGAGTACACCAGATAACATGGGTGACGGGTGAAAAGTGCCACGAGCGAACGTAGTGGACGCCTGTGTGTGTGTGTAACGCGTGTACGGCTATAACAGTTCAGCTGTTACAGAGTCTCAGCTTCATACGGGATTGTGAAAGCAGAACTTATAGATGAACTCCAAGCCCCAACAGAGCTGTCAGGATATTTCTATCATTTTCAGGCCCGTTTTTATTTTCTTGATGATATTTAATGATAGCAAGGGTGAAAGGGATAATTAAAATAATTTCAGCTACTTAAAAATAGTAATACTAAAGTGCGACGCTCACAGCCAGTTCCCAGTTCGCTCTTGGACATACAGTTCATTACGCATCAGCTGTAATGTACAAATTGAATATTAAGTAGCCATGCGGACCTGTCCAATGAATAAGGATGCTTCTTGAGTAATTTTATGCGCTTGGACATACAGTTCATTAAGCATCAGCCGAGGCGTGTACTTAAATTGCATTTAGGTAGACTGAAACAGCCTAAACTGTGTAATAGGTCTCTCTTGGTAAAACATGGATTGCTTTAATTGTGAAGCGAAGCGGCTGTTAAACTCAAAATTCGCCATCAAAGTTTGATAAAAACATATTTTGTTACAAAAAATGTAAACAAGTATGTAAGAAAGGATATAAATGTATAATTTTGTGTGCCAGCTTGCAAAAGCACACTAACTACTATTCACCGTGTCTATTTTTATTATTCTTCCGTTTCTTCCGTGTTGTTTTTCTGTCGACTACTCCTCCCAGAGTTTTGGTCGCACATACACAAAAAAGGTATCAAATCGACCGGCTCGCCCATGACCAGTGTGCTATGACTTTTATAAGGGTTCCGACAAACGGTTTTCAAATTATTTGGCAAAAACACGTCAAAAAATCCCCCCAATGTAACCCTATGGAGAGTCTAGAGTGGTGATGTCATCAAACAGAGTGTAGAGGGAGAGAAGCAATTGTCAAAAAATAAATTTGAAAACTGCGCTCCAGGCCGCAAATTTCACTCTACAGAAATAATTTATACATAGAAACGTAGGAAAATTTGTCCTCTCACTCACAATCCTCTGGTAAAGCTGTCAGAGTTATAGTTTGGGCGTAAGACGCAGAAATGCAACACCAACACGCACAAACTGCCTCATTGGCTCCCATATTAAAAACGCACGATGATATCTCAAAAAAGGAGTTGTAAGAGTTTTTTTAATTCGCTCTAACAAAGCTTTTTTTTCATTTTTCTTAAAAAAAAAAATATGTAGACGTTGAGGAAGAACTCAGGACGCTCAAAGTGAAGTCGGATCAATGATAGGTATTATGGTTTTGCCAAAAATGCTTTTTGTTCGAGGCCAGAATTTTCAGTTTGTCCACCTCTGTCTGCGGAACTGTGTCCAACAGCAGTTAATTTCAGTTGATTGCTCTGCTCTTATTGGTCGACTCCACCTGGCCACGTGGTTGCTTAGCTACCAAAGCCTCCCCCCCCCCCCCCCTCCTCCAACACAGACATTCTAACTCAGGGGTGTCAAACTCTGGCCCGCGGGCCAAATTTGGCCCGCAGTGTAATTTTATTTGGCCCGCGAGCCAATATCAAATTATTATATTATTATTGTACTATAAAAGCTGACCCGCCGGTATTATACGGCGCATGTACCGCTAATACTAGATTTATTATTGTTATTTTATTTTTAAATGTATTAACCTGTTGAAAAACTTTATTTTGATATTTAAATCAGAAGGATGCAAATAGAAAAGAGGCATACGATTTTTATTTATTTTTTATTTAATAAATTAATGACATTGATGTGTTTTTCATTTGAAATTTGATTTTGCATGTCTGCACTATTTAGTTATATATTGTATGTTTATAAGCGTTGCTGGTTCCATATTTAATGTTAAAGCAAAACATGTTTATATATTAAAAGGTTTATTTGTTCAATGTTGGCCCGCGATTTTATTCAAGTTTTACATTTTGGCCCATTGTGTATTTGAGTTTGACACCCCTGTTCTAACTGATAACTGTCAGTTTACTCTAAGTAAACAGACATGGTGTTTCTTCATAAAACATGAGACCTTATAACTTGACCATACATTGTCCAATCTTCCTCAAACTTGCCAAGCATGATGATGGTACATCACTGACCACTTATACATAACAATGTTTCATAAATTCCCGCCCTTTTTGATTAGCCACGCCCCCTTTCATAACCGTTTCTCCTAGATACTTGTATGAGGTGTCTGTGAACTCAGGACAGAGTCCCTGTTTAACTGCTGATTCAAGCCACGCCCCCTTTGAGGGACCACGCCCCCTTTTACTAACTTGTGAACCGTTTGTCCTACAGACTTGTATGAGGTGTCTGTGAACTCAGGACAGAGTCCCTGTTTGACTGTTGATTTGAGCCACGAGAATGATGGTCCAGAGGCAAGCACACAATCAAAATTTCTTTAGAAATTTTCTAGTTGCATTTGTAACTCGGCCCTTGTGACCACCCTGGAACTCTTCGTTGATGGGTGGTCGTTATATTTGCGGCTCGCACCGCGTCATGCTTTATTTCTCACAACGGCTGGCGGCTCAACCTTAAACAGTACAAGTAAACACTGGCGTGAGACAACAGAAAGATTAAAGGCCGGTGTTGTGTCCTTACTGGTTTCCACACTAACTGGTTGCTGTAGGATATGATCTGCGCATGTTCTGTTACGCATGAGCTGTCCGTGGTACTGAAACAACAATCGCCATTAATGTGAGGATTCTGTCTGATGTTGTGCTGTTCCTTAACACCTTATCTACTGATTGGGTTCATCTGTAGTCGGCACTTTGTGCAATAAAATGATTTATTGTGCCGTGCGATAGAGCCGATACGCATGTTTTGTCTTTAGGGCTACTGTTGTATTGTGTACAGCCTTTATAGAGCTCTGTTGGGAGAGCTTGTGTACGGAAGCGCATTGCATTCACTGGATTAAAAAAAAAATAGACACCTTTTCTCGTAATTACGAGATCCTGATATCATAATTACGAGATCCTCGTAAGATAAAGAAAAAGGAAACGTCTTCTCGGTTTGAGATACTGGGAAATACTGATGGTATTAATATTAGTATGTCAACACTGCGTGACAAAAAAAAGTCCTGTATTAATAAATACTTATTATCAAGCATAAAAAAGAGGGAAAAAGTATCATCATGCACTAGTATAGGCTACTGTTTTCTGAACCATGCACGGTTCACATTTATTAACATAATTATTATTATTGATTATTAATCATAATCATAACTAATGCCGGCGGGTGAGCCTGATGTTTGGGAAGGTTATGTTATGTTATACAGCTCATGTTATACAGAGCGCCGGGCAGAAGTTGACCGGGCGGAGCCCGGTCACGGGTGCTGCTGATCGCTTCTGAAGTAAGCTACTTTCATGTTGTTTATCTCATCACCATGGCAACGCAGTAGCTGCATCATAATAAATCCCTGGAATATGGGGGAAGCTTGCTCGCGATCGCAGCTCCTTTGATGAGAACGCGCACAGAGCACAAAGCTCAGAACCGGACAATGCTCGGCTGATGCTTAATGAACTGTATGTCCAAGCGCATAAAATTACTCAAGAAGCATCCTTATTCATTGGACAGGTCCGCATGGCTACTTAATATTCAATTTGTACATTACAGCTGATGCGTAATGAACTGTATGTAAGAGCGAACTGGGAACTGGGAACTGGCTGTGAGCGTCGCACTTTAGTATTACTATTTTTAAGTAGCTGAAATTATTTTAATTATCCCTTTCACCCTTGCTATCATTAAATATCATCAAGAAAATAAAAACGGGCCTGAAAATGATAGAAATATCCTGACAGCTCTGTGGGGGCTTGGAGTTCATCTATAAGTTCTGCTTTCACAATCCCGTATGAAGCTGAGACTCTGTAACAGCTGAACTGTTATAGGCGTACACGCGTTACACACACACACAGGCGTCCACTACGTTCGCTCGTGGCACTTTTCACCCGTCACCCATGTTATCTGGTGTACTCGCAATACGCGTGTCTGTAAGCACGCCTATTAATCAGACTTTATGCTGGCACAGGCGACGTGTTTTAGGCGTTTAAGTATAGTGTGCTGGCATAAAATACCCCTGATAGTGTGTGTGTACCTGTGTGTGTGTGTGTGTGTGTGTGTACCTGCATCCTCATGTTGGACAGGATGATGCGTCGTGTCATTCTGCTCTCTGATGCTGAGCTGCGAAGCCTCTCAAAATTCTTGTTCATGCGGTACTGCCTGAACGCCGTCTGGATCGTCCTCGCCGCCCGCCGCGACACGAACTGTCCCCCGTACTTCCTCTCCAGCATCTCCACCTATCAGGAAGCAGCGGCACACACAGGAGCCAATCAGGGAGCAGAGAGAGGACAGAGAGACTTTTATTTTGGATAAGATTTATAATCAAAAATATGTATAATATAATAGCATGTAATGAATAAATAGAAGTATATATTAAAATATGTTTTATGCATTTTTATAGCTTTTTTATGCATCTTGTACTCAATTAAGGCTGAGTGCATTTAACAAAAACACATTTTTTATATATAATTTTTTAAATATTATTTTGTAGTCTGAGTTTATTTGAGGTTTTTTCAAATGTGGACATTTTTTTAAATTAATTTAATTTCAACTTGGTCTCACAGAAATCCGTGAAATAGCCACGGATTTTCTTAACTCAAAATCCGTGGAATAGCCACGGAATCACTCAAATTTCTGTGAAATTGACACGGATTTCGCTACAATGCAAGTTAATGACAGTCATATCCCAACCTCACGTGACTTTCAAGGTTCCGGCGGTCGGAACGAAAAACATGGCGGACAGTTATCTCATTTTTAGTGAAAAAATCAATATTTTGACTTTGTTTCTGCATAAAAATGGATTTTGATTACTTTCTAGCGAGAAATATATGTTTTATTTTCTAAATATTCACTCAGTGAATGTACATAATCACTTTGTGGCGAAGATCTCGCCAGAAAAAGACGATCCGCTGTGTTTTATTTTGAAATCTGTTTTATTTTGTAATCTACCGCGATCCTACCGGATGTGGTCCGATCCTCCCGGATGTGCTGTGCGATCTCATTGAATCGCACTTCACTGTAAATGGTCCGGACTCTGCTCTCCTGTTTTAGTTAAAATATCTTCATTAAACAAACATTGTTGTCTTTTTTTTAGCATAGATAATATACATACAGTGTAATTATTTATTAGACAATGTGTGATATTTGATATATTGGGTAGAAATAGGTTTTCACAACCCTAATACGGAAGAACTACAAAACGAGAGGTCTGGGGAGTTGTAGTTTTTTTTAATAAAACAGGGTTTCCCCTAAAATTGGAAGTTGGAAATACTTAATTAGTGGCTTTCCAGGGTTTGAGGGGATGTCAATCACATTTTTGGCATCAGAATTTAAATATTGTCTTGTTCAATGGGGGATTTGTTATTTTTTCAGCATATCCTAAAGCCCCCCCACTCCCACCCCTTAGTGACTATGCTCACATTATAGTCCATGTCAACACCTTTCTATAACAGTAGGTCTCATGTCTGTAACCCTTTTTGTCTCTTAGTTATAATCATTTAAATATGCCCCAGGGTTAAGGTTCAAAGGTCAATATCTCAAAGCAAGAATATTATAGAACCTTCAAATTGATATATGTTACTCTCCAGGCCATGACCTTTCCGGTGATGTATTTGGCTTAGCTCGATGACAAAGTTTTATTTTTTCACATCTCGCACTCAGAGCACTCAAAGGGCTGTGGGAATCTAAGTCTGTTAGGGCAGATTTCCAAGGTTCGAAAAAAATAGCCCCGAGCACTACTGTTATACTGTGGATTTCTTCTTATTCCTCTTCCGGACGCAATTTCGTCCCGCTACTAGTCAAATCAGGACAAATTATATATCAAAACGTGCGGTTTGATCGGGATCGGTGTGCTATTACTTTTCTCTACGGAATACGAATTTTTCGCTACGTAAGTTGCGAAAAACTGCCCAAAATTTTGCATTGAAATGAATGGGACGGCCGAAGGAAAATGAGCAAAAAAGAACATTAATTGAAGATTTTCAGACGTCTACTTCTCCGGCATAATTTCACCTAGAGACTCCATTTAAACTTTAAACAGTAGACACAAGTCTTGTGTATTGGTGTATTAATTTGCGTTTCGATAGGTCATATAGTTTTTTATCAATCCCTGTTCAATAACCATGATCATTTTTGGAGAAATTCTGAGATTATAATGGGTGTGTATTGCACGGAATGTTTGTGTCACAGTGTGTGATGTCATCGCTCAGAGTGTAGAGGGAGAGGTAAAACTGTCAAAAAATAAATTTGAAAACTGCGCTCCAGGCCGCAAATTCCACTCTACAGAAATAATTTATACATAGAAATGTAGGAAAATGTGTCTTCTCACTCACAATCCTCTGGTAAAGCTGTCAGAGTTATAGTTTGGGCGTACGACGCAAAGATGCGCCACCAAAACCACCAACAGCCTCATTGGGTCCCATATTAAAAACGCAGGAAGATTTCGGAAAAAGGAAAAAGTTTTTTTAGATCGCTCTAACAAAGCTATTTTTTCATTTTTCTTAAAAAAAAAACATATGTAGAGGTTCAGGAAGAACTCAGGACGCTCAAAGTGAAGTCGGATCAATGATAGGTATTATGGTTTTGCCAAAAATGCTTTCTGTTCGAGGCCAGAAATTTCACTCTGCCCACCTCTGGCTGCTTTCACTGTGCCAGAAGATTCCACAGCTGTTAATTCCGTTGATTGCTCTGCTCTGATTGGTCGACCCCAACGCTTTGATGCTTTGATGTGATTACAGTTACAGATACACGCACGCACACACACACACACTGGTCATTTAATGTAATAACAGTTAAAGATACACGCACGCACACACACACTGGTCATTTAATGTAATAACAGTTAAAGATGCACGCACGCACACACACACTGGTCATTTAATGTAATATCAGTTAAAGATACACGCACGCACACACACACTGGTCATTTAATGTAATAACAGTTAAAGATACACGCACGCACACACACACTGGTCATTTAATGTAATAACAGTTAAAGATACACACACGCACACACACACTGGTCATTTAATGTAATAACAGTTAAAGATGCACGCACGCACACACACACTGGTCATTTAATGTAATATCAGTTAAAGATACACGCACGCACACACACACTGGTCATTTAATGTAATAACAGTTAAAGATACACGCACGCACACACACACTGGTCATTTAATGTAATAACAGTTAAAGATACACGCACGCACACACACACTGGTCATTTAATATAATAACAGTTAAAGATATACGCACGCACACACACACTGGTCATTTAATGTAATAACAGTTAAAGATACATGCTCGCACGCACACACACACACACACACACACACACACACACACACATATGCGCGCGTAAGCGCGCACACTCCTCCAGATACAAATGTTTCACACACACACATTTTGAGGTTAAAGGTCATAGGTTGCTGTATAAATAATTACTTGAAGAGGAATGCTTGTTGTAGGTGTGCTCCTTGAATATTATATAGTATCATAACATTACTAGTATTAATTGTTTGAAATCTCTAAAGAATCTCATCATAGTGTACACACACCGGCAGTGGCCCTTTCAAAATTTCCCCAGAGGAAATTTTCTAGTTTATATCTATAATCTCCCCAGATCCTATGGAGGACTGAAGCTGCTAGAATGAGAAATAATTAAATACATAAATGAAATTAATAAATGATTAATAAACCATTAAGGTAGATATGTATGTTGATTGAAAAATGTGACATAAATATAAACAACTTTTTACTTTTGCTTCTTTATTAATTGATCTTTGCATTGATTCCCTTTTTATTAACTTTATATATTTTTATTAATGAATACAGCTTTATACTTTATAATTTTCCCTTTCATTAATACAACTTTTACATTTATTTTAATTTATATTCCCATTTATTTCTGTATGCTTTTTTTTACATGAATCTATTTATTCTATTTATTTTGAATTTCCTTTTAAATTAATATACATTTCAAAATGTATCTATTTATTTAAATTTTTTTAACTCCCTAATTTATATCTAAAGATTCTATGGAGGATATAAATAAATCAATGAGTTCAAGAATAAATAACGTGATCAAATAATTAATATACCATTAACGTCTATAAACTGATAAAATGTGACATAAATTAATATTTCTGTTTTACTTTTTCCTTATTTATTTACCTTTATATTAATACCCCTTTTTATTTACTTACCTGTACAATTTCCCTTTTATTTATATACATTTTTAATACTTTTACTTATTTATTTTATATACTTTTTTAACATTTATATATTAATCTTAATAAATAAAGGGGTATTTAAACAGGTTATTTCCAAGATTGCATTCAGGCCGAGAGGTTCTGCCTGTTTTGGTCAGTGCGAGGTTTCGTTCTTCTTATCTTGTGTTTCTGCAGCAAACACAAACAGCATCCAGACAGAAAAACACAAACGGGGAAACAAACAAGGTGAAACTGTGTTGCAGAGCTTCGATGCTGCTAAACAGGACAGAGAGAGATCTCCTGACACGCTGGGAACCAACCCACGGCTGTGTGTGTGTGTGTGTGTGTGTGTGTGTGTGTACCAGGCGGCAACCTCCAGGTCTGAGCAGGGAGGCAAACCAGGAAGTGCCATAAGCTGCATTCTACCGAAATTCCAGCAGAGGGCACTAAGTTTGGCTGCAAAAACATATGTCCATTCATTTCAATGCAAAATGTGAAAATTTCTCACTTGATTTATTACCTCAGAATTTTTTTTTAGGACAACACTATGGTCTCAATCACTAGTAAAACATCTATTTCAAGACAATTTGATGTTAATAGTTCAAATATTGTCCCCATTTAGAAGAAAACAGAAGATAAAGAATCTTATGATTTGGGCCGTGGCTACCTTTCATTGACAGGTCATTAACAAGGCGAGCTGTCATCAGGAGAGAAGCAGAACAATGCGTATCCACAGCAACGTGTCAATAAAGTTATAATAACGTTACATAGACTTAAAAAAAAGGACGTTTACCGGTTTGTTCTCATAACTTTGACCCTTTCACTGTATTTTCACTTAAATGACAGTTTTTTTGAACGTTTTGTTCATTAAAAATGTCTTGTTCAGCGTTTGGTTGGACTAACAGAAACTCCAAGGAGTCGCTGTTCAGTTTTCTGAGGTAAGTAACATACATGTTGTTTTTGCTTTTTTTGCCAAAACTAACATCCAGTTAATGCTCCAGTTAATGCTAACATGAATCAGTCAGGTTGAGGTGTAGACAGGCTGTAGTCAGTGATCAGATCCCTCTCGCTCCTCCACAGTCCAAATATGGTCTGCTCCCCGTATCGGAAACAAGATGGTGATGCAAGATGGCAACGAGTGTAACGATGAACTCAATGCTTCCAAGGGGCCACAAACCAATGGGTGACATCACGGTCACTATGTCTATTATTTAAACACAGTCTATGGTGTGTACTGATCACATGTTTTTCTCTGTATTTTTTCTGTATATTTTCAGACATTATATATATATATATATCAGGTATCGTCTATTTTCAGAGAGAGTGATAGAAACACATCATTAGTTGCTCTGTGTGTATTCCTCAGTGTGTGTGTGTGTGTGTGTCACTCAGAGTGAACCAGAGTGGATTCCTTCCTGTGGAGCGTACCTTCTTGTCCTGGAGGTCTGTAGAGAGCTCATAGCTGTCAGAGAGAGCCTTGCAGCGTTTGCTCTCCTCCTCCTCTTGCTTGCGGAGCGCCAGGCTGGCCGGCTGGTGTCGGCTGCGCTGAGCCCACGCGAGGCTCGCCGGGCTGGGGGGAGAGATGGGAGAGCTACCCTGCAGCAGGAGGGGGAAGGAGGAGGGGGGAAGAGGGTGTTGTGAGAAAATATTATAAAACAATGTATGCATTTAATCCAATAGTTTGTGATTAATAAGGCAAGAAGCAGCAATGATCATTCTTGACTTGTGTTGAGCTAAATGAGTGTGTGTCATACTGAGAGCTGTGTCCTGAGATACAGTGAACAATCACTCTGATGACCAGATTGAAGACAAAAGTATGTCAGAGTAAAGTCAGATAAAATCTTGATATGTGTTGAAAAACTTGTAAAAGGATGTTTTTGAAGGTTATAATAATTAAAAGTGTGATTATTCTGAAAGAAAAATGAACCCAACTCTCATCCGGTATTAGTAACAACACACAGGAAGTCTTGCCCATATAAGGTAACAAAGAAGGTAAAAATGCTGACACCAGCAGAAATTTCAGTCCTCCACAGATGAAAACAAGCAAAATGAACCCAGCCATCGCCTGATAGCCTCACCCCACTCTAGCAAAGAAAACACAGTAGTATGATCACCTACTCGGTGTTAACCATATCTTATGTTTACAAGGATACATATTAGTGAGAGGGGGGCCTGGGAGAGCCCACCAATGAAAGAACGAGAAAAAGGAAGATTGTATGACATATAAACTGATGTTTTGACGCTATTTATTCAGTCTCCTGTGGTTGCAACCAGGGAACTCGCTGAGTTTTGATCTCTTGACGTTTGCAAGAATAAAACTCTGCTGCATGAACCTCTGAACCAATCTCCTGCTACTGTTTTGATTCTGTAATTTTTGAGTCTTAGAGTTTGGGGAAGATTTTGGTGTATATGTTATTGGCAAGTTTGGAGGCTCGCTGCTCATCTAATCTGACCTTGGGGCTGTGAGCTGTCTTAATTTGCCACTACAAGGGGGAGGCAGCTCATTAATAATTTCAGATTTTTAAAGTGTATTTATCCTGGAGAGGCTGGCTGTCTGCTGAGTGTTTCCTCTGCGTCCCTGGTAGAGGAAGAATTAAGTAAAACACAACTTTAGCTCCCTGAACTCTGGATCTCGCTCTGGCTACATGTTCTTAATGACTCTCTGCTCTGTCGGGAGCTTCAGGGTTCACATTGGACTCCTGCTGAAGTTTGTGTGTTTCTGTGCCGCTGACCTCCAAAACAACCTCCAAACCAGACGCACAGCCTGGCCCGCCGCCGAGCAGCGAGCAGGCAGCCTGACAGACCAACCACATCCTAAAGTACCAAAACCACACTGAGAAGGAAAAGGCCTGCTTTAAAACTTTCTGAAGCAAAAGTACAAAAGTATCAGGGTTACATTCTCTTCTCTGTGTCTTCATGTTTCACTGAAATATATAAAATCTCCATAAATCTAAGATTAATAATAATCTATAAATCCTGCAACTCTATGGAATCAGCACAGTTAGAACAACTCAAAAATGTCTTTGTGCAGAATAACAGTTAGAATGACAGAAATCAGAAATAAAGTTTAATTTCTCTGATAAATAATTTTTTTGAAATTGTAATAAAACAGAATTTATATATAAACACTTTTCCAAGTGCCCAAAAGTGTCCTGAATGTTGTAAAAAAAACTGTTTATCTCCACATATTATACATATTTAAGTATTGTCGTGTTTCCAGGCTCCTGCCTCCTCTCCTCTCTGCTCTGTGTAAACAGCCTCTCCTGTGTGTGTGTGTGTGTGTGTATGTCAGTACCTGTGTGTGTGTGTGGGAGGCTCCCAGGGGCCCGCTAGAGGAGTTGGAGCTGTAGGGGTCACAGGGGCTGGTCAGGGAGCTGTTGCTGTAGCGGTGGAAGGGAGGCGGGTGGCCGAAGGACGAGTCAGAAAAAGTGAGAGCCTCCGGACACTGAGGGTCGCCCTCCACACTTAGAGAGAGAGAGAGATAGAGAGAGAGAGGGTTATTAATCTGCAGGATCAATTACATGTTTATTTCCTGTAATTCTTCTCCTGAAACAGACACAGAAGCAGATCAGGCTGGAGGAGGAGAGCAGACTGATTTCAGAGGAAAAATCATCAATAACTGATATGACGGAATGAAAATAAACCTTTGTTATGCGGATTGTGCAGCGATTTTTTTCACCACTCTGCTGATGTCCCCAGAGACTTTACTTTCATTAACATAAAATAATATTTAACATTATTATACCTCATACAAACAGTTTATTACACTGTCAGCCATTCCATAAATGATTATTAAGAAAATAAAGAATAAATAGGAATAAAATACAACTCATTACTGTTAAAAAAAGAATAAAACAATGAATAGCATTTCTGAATCAAGCCAAGCAACATTTTCTGCGTTATATATTGTGTAAAAATGTTTTCATATCAGCATATATCAGACGGCAGATACACTGATACTGACAGACCTTAGATCGGTTGATCATATCTGTCAGCTGATATATCTGTGGGTGTATGTGATGGTGCAATTTACAAAAATTGACAACAAACAAACAACAAAACACTCAGGAGGAAGAAGGGAAAGAGGATAAGAAACTAGTAAGAAATTAATAAAGGAAGATATGATAACAGACAAGCTGATTTAGTGCAGGAGCAGAAAAGGGGAATAATAATAAAGTGACAGGATACAGAAAGAGAAGGTGGAGCTGACTGACAGGCGACAGAAACATCTGTTCACCTGTCACTGAGGACAATGGCTGTCCACAATCACAGCAGATCAAAAATAACCCATGAGATATCAGAAGAACTCAACAAGGCCACTACATTAGGTACACCTGTTTAAGTGACATAACCGAGATATCTAGTGAGCCAATCACAACACAGCAGCTCAGGTAGACATGAAGACGAGCTGCTGAAGGTCACAGAGCATCAGAACGGAAGAAAGAAGATTTAAGAGACTCTGAATGATGAACTGCTGATCTAACAACATCTGGAGTTACAGAGAAAATATCCAGAGAGCCTCGATGAGGACAGAGGACAGAGGGGACAGAGACTGGTCCAACAGGAACTCAAAGATCCAACGCAGGTCTGCAGGAGATGTCTCTGAACCACAACACCAACAGCAGAGACACAACACGTCCAACAGCAAGAGACACAACATGTCCAACAGCAGGAGACACAACACGTCCAACGTGTCAAACAGCAGGAGACACAACACGTTCAACAACAGGAGACAGAACACATCCAACAGCAGGAGAAACAACACGTCCAACAGCTGGAGACACAACACGTCCAACTGCAGGAGACACAACACGTCCAACAGCAGGAGACACAACACTCCCAAGAGCAGGAGACACAACACATCCACCAGCAGGAGACACAACACGTCCAACAGCAGGAGACACAACACCAGTCCCAGTCTTCCTCTCTGTACCCGTGTTTAGTCCGGAACTGGGTCTTTGATTCGAGACATCTGTCATTGCCGACGAGTGAACACTGGCGCAACTAGCTGCCGCTGCTCGCCAAAAGGAGGCTCTTCACCTCCACCCGGACATCATCTTCCAGCCCCAATAAAGTCCATCTGGTTCAGTTCCCGACGCCGGACTCGTCGCCCTCCACACTCCACCAGCTGGGCTGTCGACCACAGCGTGTTAGCCCGCCATCACCACCAACTGTGACAGCTCTCCACTCAACTTCGCTCTGCTCAACATCCGCTCACTGACAGGCAAGGGACATCTCATCATCACAGACCGTAAGCTAGACTTTCTCTGTTTAACCGAGACATGGCAACAGCCCCAGGACTACTCCCAGCTGAACGAATCCACTCCTCGTGAGTTTGTTTACACCTGTCAACCTGGAAAGTCTCACCAGTACCTGTGCCAGTCTCCACCACGTTTGAGTCGTCTGTCTGTAAGCTGTCGGGTCTCACTCCAACCATCATTGCTACTGTCTACCATCCCCCAAAACCCAATAGTGACTTTTTAATTGACTTTGCTGCTTTCCTCACCCATCTATCCTCTCACTCACCAACATTATACTGCTGGGGGATTTCAATATCCACATGGACAATACCAATCTGCCACTTACCAAAGACTTCACATCCTGCCTAGAGAGTTTTGGATTACAGCAACACACCACTATTCCCACACACTCTAAAGGACATATTCTGGACCTAATCTGCTGCTCTGGTGTCACACCCCTCTGGACGTAACCGCTGATGATCTCCCCATAACTGACCACTTTCTCCTCTCATTTACAGTGAAACTCACTCTCTCCATCTCCAAAACACCACGCCTCATTTCTCACCGGAATATAAAGAATATTAACCCCGCCACTCTCACTTCAAAATTCACTCCTCCGGCCTCCTTGACATCCATAATCTGTCCATTCCTGATGATCTGGTTTGTCATTACAACAATGCACTCCACAATATTCTTGACTCTCTTGCTCCGTTAAAAAACAGATCTGTCTCCTTCACCATCTCCGCCCCCTGGTTCACCCCCGATCTTCGTCTCATGAAATCCAAAGGTCGGCAACTTGAACGACTCCACAGGAAAACTGGTCTCACCATACACAAAGAAATGTACAATAACCACATCTTATGCTGTAAGGACTCCATTGCCAGCACAAAAACCCACTACTACTCCAGTTTAATCACTACAAATGAAGGAAACTCAAAGTCACTGTTCTCCCTACTCAACAATATCACCAAACCCCAGGACTCTCTCCCCCCTCACTTATACACAACCTCCTCCTCCTGCAATGCCATTATGTCATTTTTCACAGAAAAAAATCAAGAACATCCACCAGAACCTCGGATCACTGCCTCACCTCAGCACCTCAGCCGATGACACCCAGCTCTACCTCACCACTAAACCCTCGTCCTCTCTTCCGCCCACCTCCCTCACCGATTGCAGGGAAATAAGAACCTTGTTCACCTCAAACTTCCTTAAACTAAACAGTAATAAAACAGAGGTTCTCCTCATTGGCACAAAATCCACTCTATCCAAAACCGACAGCTTTTCCCTCAACATTGACGACTCCTCTGTTTCACCATCCCCCCAGGTTAAGAGTCTGGGTGTCATCCTTGACAGTACACTGTCCTTTCAATCCCACATCAACAACATTACCCGGTCTGCCTACTTCCATCTACGAAACATCAATCGCCTCCGCCCCTCCCTTACCCCCCACACTGCTGCCATCCTCGTCCACAGCCTCGTCACTTCCTGTCTGGATTACTGCAACTCTTTCCTCTTTGGCCTCCCTCACAAATCACTCCATAAGCTTCAACTGGTCCAGAATTCAGCTGCCCGCATCATCACAAGAACTGCCTCTATCCACCACATCACCCCTGTTCTCCAACAGCTCCACTGGCTCCTGGTTCAGTTCCAGATTCAATACAAAGTCCTCCTGGTAACTTTCAAGGCTATCCACAACCTCGCCCCCCATATCTGTCCAACCTCCTCCATGTTCCCACTCCCTCCCGCTCCCTCAGATCCTCTTCCTCAATACACCTGTCTGTCCCCTCCACCCGTCTCACCACCATGGGGAGCAGAGCATTCAGCCGCTCTGCTCCCCGCCTCTGGAACTCACTACCACCCCAACTCAGGAACATTGACTCACTCCCCCATTTCAAATCACTACTCAAAACACATCTGTTTAAAACTGCTTATTCCCTTTGATGACTTTTACCCTGTCCAATATATCTATTGTATTGTATTGTATTGTTATTCATTCTGCGTATTTTATTGTATTTTATTGCGGTTTCTTCTCTATCCTTTTGTACGGTGTCCTTGAGTGCCAAGAAAGGTGCCTCCAAATAAAATGTATTATCATTATTATTATTATTATTATTAACACATCCAACAGCAGGAGACACAACACGTCCAACAGCAGGAGACACAACACTCCCAAGAGCAGGAGACACAACTCGTCCAACAGCAGGAGACACAACACTCCCAAGAGCAGGAGACACAACACATCCACCAATAGGAGACACAACACGTCCAACAGCAGGAGACACAACACATCCAACAGCAGAAGACACAACACATCCAACAGCAGGAGACACAACACGTCCAACAGCAGGAGACAAAACACGTCCAACAGCAGGAGACACAATACGTCCAACAACAGAAGACATGTCCAATAGCAGGAGACACAACACGTCCAACAACAGAAGACATGTCCAACAGCAGGAGACAAAACATGTCCAACAGCAGGAGACACAACACGTCCAACAGCAGGAGACACAACACTCCCAAGAGCAGGAGACACAACACATCCACCAGTAGGAGACACAACACGTCCAACAGCAGGAGACACAATACATTCAACAGCAGGAGACACAACACATCCAACAGCAGGAGACACAACACTCCCAAGAACAGGAGACACAACATGTCCAACAGCAGGAGACACAACACGTCCAACAACAGAAGACACAATACGTACAACAACAGAAGACATGTCCAATAGCAGGAGACACAACACGTCCAACAACAGAAGACATGTCCAACAGCAGGAGACACAACACGTCCAATAACAGGAGACACAACACGTCCAACACGTCAAACAGCATGAGACACAATACCGCGCTCCCTGGTCAAAGCCAGGGAGCGCGTAATTAGGCTAATGTTGGTAATACTTTCACTTTCACAAGAAAAAGACTTTGAGCCGGATTCGGAGCGCGGCAGCGAATGAATGGGAGACCAGATGGATGGCCAAAGACCTCAAGTAAGTTCATTGCTAAATGTTGCTACAACTCAAAACACTCGTACTTATCAACATATGTAGCGGGCCTTTGTCGGCACTAGGGACAGCAACTCATTATGAATGAAGTGACGTCAGCGGGGATTCCCTTCAGCTCGCGCATCATTATGTGTGCCGACCTGCCTCTGGTACGATCATACGTTGCCAATTATTGTACTTTCATTGTACATGTTACAATGAAGGCCCGCTATATATGTTGATAAGTACGAGTGTCAAAATGATTACGGTACTGTTATTGAAACTACTGTATATGGTCGATGTGTTTTGAGTTGTAGCAACATTTAGCAATGAACTTACTTGAGGTCTTTGGCCATCCATCTGTCTCCCATTCATTCGCTGCCGCGCTCCGAATCCTGCTCAAAGTCTCCTTCTTGTGAAAGTGAAAGTATTACCAACATTAGCCTAATTACGCGCTCCCTGGCTTTGACCGCGTAAATAGGACGGTGATACACTGCATTACACGCACCAATGTTATCCTCAAATCATTATCATCATCATAGCGTATTTTTCATTATACTTTTTTAAATCACGTAGCCAAGTCTATTTACCCATCATCTCTTGTTAAACGTTTCAATAAGAGAAGCAGCTGGTTACACGGATTGTATTACTGTTAGATTAATTTATCAATTAAAAATGTAAATCATAATAAGACATGCAGCAAGAGTGCAGCAGACGGGATGCGAACCGGCGTCCCATGGTTTAAAATGCATCAGATGGTAGCGTCCTTCACCACAGGACTATCGTGACACCACTGAACAGGTGAAAAATAAAAAACAATAAATAGATATATATATAAATAATAATTAAAAAAAATATATATATATATAATCTAAACTACGATAACTCTTTTTAGGACTACTTAAGATTAATTCTACATAAATATGCTGCGTCTTAAATAGGTGACGATTCAAATAGCTGGCTAATATGGTCAATTGGTGTATTTTAAGAGAGAAGCAGTTTTACAAACAGACCATATACCCGCCCTGACGGAGTGCGAGCGCAAAATGTGAGCATGAGGAGAACAAATCTGAGCATGAGAAAGACAAATTATGCTCTCAAACTGAAAATCTACGCTCTTGAATAAAGATAGGATAATTCTTCCATACACGTCCAACAACAGAAGACACAATACGTACAACAACAGAAGACATGTCCAATAGCAGGAGACACAACACGTCCAACAACAGAAGACATGTCCAACAGCAGGAGACACAACACGTCCAATAACAGGAGACACAACACGTCCAACACGTCAAACAGCATGAGACACAATACGTCCAACAACAGGAGACACAACACATCCAACAGCAGGAGACACAACACGTCCAACAGCAGGAGACACAAAACGTCCAACTGCAGGAGACACAACACGTTCAACTGCAGGAGCGCAGCACTTCCAAGAGTAGGAGACACAACACGTCCAACAGCAGGAGACACAATACGTCCAACAACAGAAGACATGTCCAATAGCAGGAGACACAACACGTCCAACAACAGAAGACATGTCCAATAGCAGGAGACACAACACGTCCAACAACAGAAGACATATCCAACAGCAGGAGACAAAACATGTCCAACAGCAGGAGACACAACACGTCCAACAGCAGGAGACACAATACTCCCAAGAGCAGGAGACACAACACATCCACCAGTAGGAGACACAACACGTTCAACAGCCGGAGACACAATACATCCAACAGCAGGAGACACAACACATCCAACAGCAGGAGACACAACACGTCCAACAGCAGGAGACACAACACTCCCAAGAGCAGGAGACACAACATGTCCAACAGCAGGAGACACAACACGTCCAACAGCAGGAGACACAATACGTACAACAACAGAAGACATGTCCAATAGCAGGAGACACAACACTTCCAACAACAGAAGACATGTCCAACAGCAGGAGACACAATACGTCCAATAACAGGAGACACAACACATCCAACACGTCAAACAGCATGAGACACAATACGTCCAACACGTCCAACAGCAGGAGACACAACACGTCCAACAACAGGAGACACAACACATCCAACAGCAGGAGACACAACACGTCCAACAGCAGGAGACGCAACACGTCCAATAGCAGGAGACACAACACGTTCAACTGCAGGAGACACAGCATTTCCAAGAGTAGGAGACACAACACGTCCAACAGCAGGAGACACAATACGTCCAACAACAGAAGACGTTGTTGCGAGTTGTGGATTTATGCAACAGATATCAATAGCAAGAGTTTATCGTTCACAAACATCACTGTCACCGTCACCAATTTTAGGACAACTAAAGTCATGAATTTATGAGAAAAATAACATAAATTTAAGAGAAAAAAAAATCACAATTTAAGAGAAAAAAAATTACAAATTTACAAGAGAAAGAAATCATGAATTTATGACGAAAAAACCCAAATTTACAACCCAAAAAAATCACAAATTCACGACTAAAATACTTAAAAAATGTACACTTTGTGCTATAGATGCAGTCTGCAGCTTGTTTAGACTCATTTTGTGTGTCACAGCTTCATTCTTACGCTGCTGTGAATGCTCAAACCAACTCTGGTGACCAAAGAAGAACTCTGCCCCTCTAAATGGGGGTCTTGGTTCTCAGAGCTGGTTCTCTGCAGGTGAGAACGCAGAGAACCAAAGGAAGAAGAGATGAGAGAATCAACTGCAGAAACATCTAATGATGAAGGAAAGGTTCGTATCCAACCGGATGAAACCGGATCAGCTGATCGCTGCTTCAACTTCCTGTGAGACTCTTTACTGTCAGAGACTGATAGAGGATCAATTAATTAATTGATGAACGACGGAGGAGACGAGAGGAGAAGAAGAAGAGGAGGAGGAGAGGAATCTGTGTGACGGGCTTCATTAGAGTGTGTGTGTGTGTCTGTGTCAACATCAAAGGGGCTCTTCAGTGTTAATCTAAGACACCTGTGAAGCTGGCACCGACCCCAGCACACACACACACACACACACACACACACACACACACACACACACACACACAGAGTCACATGACGGTGACTCATGGCTAACACGGTGTGTGTGTGTGTGTGTGTGTGTGTGTGAGAGAGAGAGACCCAGCATGAGTGTGTGGGAGACACTAGATGTATGTGTGTGTGTGTGTGTGTGTGTGCGTGCACGCGCGTGTGTGTGCAGAACAAGCTAAAGACATTATTCCTGGATGACGTTGTATTTACGACCCTAAACTTGGATGTATTAAAATCTCTCTCTCTCTCTCTATCTCACACACACACACACACACACACACACACACACACACACACACACACAGACACAGACACACACACACACACACACACACACACACACTCTGTCTCTCTCTCTCTCATAAATCCCTGTGCAGCTCTGCAGTAAAATCTTAGAGGAATGGAACTCTGGATAATTGCTAACTGTCTCTATTCCTTGTCATCTTTTTCCTCCTCCTCCATCACTCCATCATTTCCTCTCGCCTCCTTCTCCACCTCCTCCTCCCTCCATCTCTTTTTTATCTTATCTTCTCACTTTCTCTCCTCCTCTCCTTCCCTCTCATTCGTCTTCCTCTTTCTGCTAACTCACCTCCATTCTCCTCTCCTCCTCCTCCTCTCTTTTATCACTCTCTTTCCTCTTCTTCTCCTTTGTCTTCTTTTTCTCCTCTTTCCTTTCTCCTCCTCTTCTCTCTTCCTCCCACCATTCACCTCTCCTGTCTTTTTCTTTCCTCTCCTCTTCTTCTTTCTTTCCATTCTCTTCCTCCTCCACCTCTGTGCTCCTCTCCTCCCTTCTTCCCCTCTCCTCTTCCTCCTCATTCCCTTCCTTCAACTTATGTCCTCTCCCCCTCCCTCTTTCCTCTACTAACTGTCTTTTCCTCCTATAATGTCATCTTTCCTTTCTTTTTTCTCCTCTCTCCTCCTCCTTACTCCTTTACTCATCTCCTGTCCTTTCCATCCTTTCCTCCTCTCTTTCCTATTCTCTGCTTTTCTTTTCTTTTCTTCTCTTTCACATTCTCCTTCCCTCTTCCCTTTCTTTTTTCTGTCTCCCTTCTCCTCTTCAATATTTTCTTCACCTCTCCATCGTCATCGTCTTTTCTCCTTTTCCTTCTTTTCCTCCCCTCATCTTTAACTCCACTTTCATCCTCTCCTCCTATCTTCCTTTCTTTTCCCTTTATTTCCTCTCCTCTTCCATCCTCTTCCCTCTTTCCTTTCCTTTCCTTTTGTCACCTTTTTACTTCACTCATCTTCATCTTCTTGTTTCATCTTTTTATGCGACTCACCTCCATTTGTTCAGCATTCCCTGCTCCTCTCATTCTCTATCTTCCCTTATTTTCCTCTCATCCTCCCTTCGTCACTCCCTTTCCTTTCCCTTATCTCCTCTCCTTTACATTTATTATCCTCTTTCCTTTCCTTCTCTCCTCCTTTCTTCTTTTCCTCCTTCTTTCACTATCTTTCTCTCCTCTCCTCTCCTCTCCTCTCCTCTCCTCGTTTCCGTTTCCGGTGTGCGTGAGTGGTTGGTGGTGGTGGATGTGTGTGTGAGTGGCGCGGAGCTTTGAATTGTTTGCTGTCCCTGTTATCAGATTTTCACCTGTATGTGCATGATCAGGTAAGCTTTTTTGATACTTTTTACTGAGTGACCGACTAATCGGTGGTTTGTCTGGTGGTTTTGGGAGGAATGGCGTCCACCGAGACGCCACCTCCGTCTATCCGACAGGGAGTGCGAATAGTCCCGCCGGATAGCAGCGTTAGTGTGGAGGAGGTTCTTTTGGCTGCCGGTGAGCAGGTGGGACATGACAACCTCTGCTTTGCATCACGGATGAACAAAGCTGGTGAGCCTCTTGTTCATCTGCTGGTGCAAAGTGGAGTGTTTGTCAGGGAGTTGTTTGTGCAGGTGTCCCCGCTGACTGCTCCCTCCACGCGGATCACCGTATCCGGTGTTCCGCCGTTCATTCCTAACGAGCTGCTGGAGAATGAGCTGCGGAGGTTTGGGAAGTTCGCCAGCGGCTTCAGAACGGTGAGTTTGGGGTGTAAGGAACCCAAACTGAAACATGTCCAGTCTCTGAGGCGGCAGGTCTTCATGTTTTTGGACTCGCCCTTTAGAGTTAAACATGGTGACCGTTCCTACATGGTGTATGCCAGCTCGGGGCAGTTGAAGTGTTTTGAATGTGGTGATATGGGTCATAAGCGCTACACCTGTCCGCACAAACAGCAGGCGGCAGCTCACGGCAGTGATGCCGAGGCTGCAGCCGCCGCTGCGGCTACCGGTCCTGCGGCTGGTGCCGCTGCGGCCGCCGCTACCAGTGGTGGAGCAGGGCCCGCGGCCGGTGGTGGTGTCGCGGCCGGGGGTGCCGCGGTCCGGCCCAGCGGACCCGAGGTCAGTAGCGCGGCCGGCGCTACTGGTGAGCTGTCCAAAAACAATGTAGACAGGGAGGAAGAGAGCCAACCTGAGAGGCAGCAGGCTGAGGTGGCTGCAGAAAATCTGAGCAGCCCTCAGTGTGCAGCTGAAGCTCAGGTTGAACAGGTTGAGGAAACATCTAAAAGTGTTGCAGACACACAAAACAGTGAGGTCACTGGAGATGGACAGGGTGCTTTCAGCAGCCAGGTGTCAGGGGAAGCAGATGACATGGAGTATGACTCTGAGTCAGACACAATCTCAGTAGGTGAAATATCCACTAGGACCACAGATCTTTACTCACTGGAAGAAATAAATCAATTTCTGGATGAGACTTTTAAAAAATCTGTAAAAGTCAGTGATTACTTCAGTGCCTTGGCCAACAGGTACAAAAACATTCTGGAGTTTATTGTACAGCCTGAACAAACTTACTGTGTTCCCGACCAATCTATTATGCACAATGTATTTTTCATGCGTGATGTTATTGACATATGTAGACTACAGGGTGTCGACGCTGGGATAGTGTCCTTAGATCAGGAGAAAGCGTTCAACAGGGTGGACCACTTGTATTTGTTTTCCACACTCAGGGCATTTGGTATTGGTGATGGGTTTTTGTCTTGGGTGAGTTTGCTGTATAGGGGTGCACAATGTATGGTGAAAATGGGTGCTGGGCTGAGTCGGCCAATTTCTGTGGAGCGAGGGATTCGACAGGGTTGTCCTCTATCAGGACAACTATATAGCCTGGCTATTGAGCCCTTGCTCTGCATGTTAAGAGGTCGGCTCAGGGGGCTATCTCTGTGCGGTGAACTTGAGTGTCCTTATATGGTGTCTGCATATGCTGATGATGTTAATGTTTTTGTATCCAGCCAAGCAGATATACAGTGTTTGCAGGGAACCCTTTCCTTGTATGAGAGGGCCTCTTCTGCTCGGGTAAACTGGGCAAAAAGCGAGGCTTTGTTGGTTGGACAGTGGCGGGACAAGGCTGTGCCCGTTCTGCCCGGTGCGCTTGATTGGGGAAAGGAGGGCTTGAAAGTGTTGGGGGGTGTTTTTGGGGACTGAGGGTTTTCAAGCAAAGAACTGGGAGGGAGTGAAGGAAAAAGTGTGCGCTCGGTTAACTAAGTGGAAATGGTTGCAACCCCAGCTGTCCTATAGAGGAAGAGTTCTGGTTACCAATAATTTGGTTGCCTCGACCCTTTGGCATAGACTTCTTGTGTTGACGCCACCTAGAGGTCTAATGGATGATATTCAAAGGGAAATTGTGGATTTCTTCTGGTCTGGTCGGCATTGGGTCAGGGCGGCAGTCCTTTACTTGCCTGTGGCGGAAGGTGGACAGGCACTTGAACATTCAAGCAAAGATTGCAACTTTTAGACTGCAGACAGCGAAAAAAAATCCTCTATGACTGTGGCCCAAGCTGGCTGGACACAGCCAAACTCCTGCTAAGGCGAGCTGGCAGGTTGGGCTACGACAAGCAGCTCTTTCTTTTGCAGCTCACTAAGGTGGACCTTACTGCGCTGACACCTTTTTACTCCTCAGTCTTGCAGGCTTGGCAGGCAGTAAAGACAATAAGATCTGGGAATGAAATTCCTGGAATGTGGGTATTTGAGGAACCACTGTTCTTCAATGACCGATTAAAGACTCATGTACTTGAGTCTGCCAGAGAGAACAGTCTCTCAGAACAGTCTGAGAGAGGCCGGATACACCAAGTTGGGCCATTTGATGAAACCATCTGCAATCAATGTGGAGCCGACTGTACCATCTCTTCTCTCAGGCTGGTGAACAGAGTGGTGAGAGAGCTCTGTGCCGCCCTGCCACGGCCCCTGAGAGCTTTTGCTGAGGATGCCACCCTGCATGATCAGTGGATCGAGAACAGTAATTACAGTTTTCCTGTGTTGTCCATTGCTCCTGCTGTGGGGAACTGGCAGGAAGGAGGAGGCCAGCTGCTTTCTTTCAAAAACCTTCGCCTTGGAAAGTTTCAGGATGCAGGAAAAGCAGAAATTTACATTTACATTGAACATTGTGCCCTTGCAAGGAGTAAAGGAGTCGAGGTGGACGTTTTTTTTTGGTCCAGACTCTTCCCCGAAAGGCAGTTGGCGTTGCCTGTACAAGCTGCCCGTTGAGAAGTGGACAGCAGACCTCCAGTGGAGGGTTGTACACGGCGCGATAGCTACAAACAGGTACAGAGCGCACCTTGATCCGGAGCTGGGGGAGGGGTGTGTTTTTTGTTCTAAACCAGAGACACTGGAACATCTGTTTGTTGAATGTCCTCGTCTGTCAGCCTTGTTTGACCTTTTAAAAAGTTGGTTTGAGGGTTTTGGGGAGGAGTTTTCTTTTTGTTTATTTATTTTTGGCCCCAAGTACTCTGTCCAGAAGAAGGCTGTGCACCTTCTGCTGAACTTCTTGTCCGATGCTGCTAAGTTGGCTATATGGCTAACCCGTAGGAACCAGGTCCAGGATGTTGATGTGTGGAACCGGTTTCGGTTCTAGCAGGACTGGTGAAAGCCAGACTCAAGGTGGAACACACCTACTATAGTGTAATGGATAATGTGCAGGATTTTAGCCACATGTGGGCTGTTGGGGAGGTTCTGTGCTCCGTGGGGAGGGATGAGGAGCTGATCATCAATTTTTAATATATGGTTATTGTTTGGTTCACTGGCTGTATTTCATTCTGTATATTTTCCGCTGAAATGATGTGGTGAAAAATGATCTGGTGTATCCCTGAAATAGTGCAATAAAGGGATTTTGAAAACCTCTCCTCTCCTCTCCTCTCCTCTCCTCTCCTCTCCTCTCCTCTCCTCTCCTCTCCTCTCCTCTCCTCTCCTCCTGTCCAGTGGAGGCTGAGCCAGCTGCAGGGTTGATCTGAGGTGAGGTGTGTTTGATTTATCCCCCGGCTGTGCACTGAGCGTTGGGTTGGCAGGCTGCAGCTCTCTGAGGTCAGCCAGCAAACTTCAGGTGACCCGAACATCAGAAATCATCTCATGATTCTACTTTTCTAACTTATAGGCTGAACAGTGAACGAGAGCAGTCAGGATGCAAAACAATGACCTTAATAATATCTGAGCCCCTGAATGCATCATTACACTTTCCTCCAGAGAAACCATAAACATCAAACACATCACTCTCTGCTGGCACTGACTCTTATGTTTTAATACAGTGTAATAAAGTAAATTAGGCGCACCATGCTCCAGTATATACAGAGTATATAGACCGTGTTACTGCAGGACAGTGAATTAGAAGCTGCACAAGAGCTGCTGCTTCGCACACATGCACGCACGCACGCACGCACACATGCACACATTCACACACGCACGCACGCATGCACGCACGGCGTCTCATATTTACATTTCTTGGAGGTTCTCCTTCCTTTCAGCTGTAAATCTAATTTTCTCGTAAACACACACACTTTGTGTTTGTTATTCTGCGTTCATAGCCAGCGGCGCTAACCAACAACAACAACACACACACACACACACACACACACACACACACACACACACACACACACAGATTGGAAATCTATCCGATTTATGTGGGTTACAGTGTCAAAGCAATGATGGCAGGTTGTGCACAAACAGTCCAAACACACACCGAAGCGCTCACATGTTGTCAGTAACACACAGACATACACACACACACACACACACACACACACAGGCCGCCTCTGTGCGGAGTATAAAGCGTCAGTCTGCCCACGACAGCAGCCTCCTGAAATATTCTCGTCATGCTCCTGCAGGAAGCTGCACATTCTCAGCTCCACCTCCACATTTATAACACACCAAGAGTCGTTCCAAACATCTTTCATTTCATATTTAGTCTGTTTGTTCTGCAGCTTTCTGCTCCGGCCTTTGTGTTTCATCATGTTAAACATCATGTTACATGGTAAATCCCTGACAGAGACGTTCAGAAATAAATCTGAAAACTGTCATTGACAAAAACAAATTATAACGCAAAGAAAGCAGCCCAGATTTATAAAAATGCATTGTAAAAAATAAAAAGTTTTGTGTTTAATTATTATATTTTTATTTTATTTCAACAACACTATTATTATTTATTGTATTTACATTTGTATTTAATTTTATCATTTATTTATTGCGTTTTAATTGAATTCAATTATTATTATTATTATTATTATTATTATTGTTATTATTAATAATAATAATAATAATACTTTTTCTGCGGTCAAAACTTAATCACCGAAATCTGTGATGGAAATCGACAAAAAAAGTTTTTTTGACATTATTAACTCTTTTTATTTCATTCACTTCCTTCATGTTGTAAAGTTTTAGTCCAGCTCTTATTTAAACACTTTATTATTATTACTGATATAGCTTTAAATATATTGCATTCTCTTTTCTTTTGTCTTCATTTTTTATTGTTTTTAATTTATCTTCTCTAGTTTTTATTCCATTATGTTTTACTACTATTACTTTTATTATTATAGCATTTAATCTATTTTATTACTTTTTTAATCCTTTATATTGTCTTGTGAGCACAGATCTACGACTGCTTTTCTCTTTTCTATTGATCTTTTTTTATCTGTGAGGTGATTTAAACTGAGCTGAGCTGTATGAAAGGTGCTGTAAAGAAATATTAGATTGATGAACTGATTGAAAGGACAGAAAAATAAGTAAACCTTTACACAAAAATACACATTAAAGCGTCTGAAGCAGCTCGTCTCTGTTATTATTCAGAATGAAAACTAATAAAACAGAAGTTACGTTTTAGAGACGAGAAGCAGCAGGAGTGTGTGTGTGTGTGTGTGAACCCAACAGCCAGTGACTCCTCGCTGCATGTAAACAACACGCCATGACATACAGGAAGTGAAGTCGCAGCGATGTGACAGAACAGACAGATGAGAGGGGGAGGAGGAGGAGAGAGATGAGGAGGAGTAGAGAGGAGGAGGAGGAGGAGATGAGAGAGAGAGAGAGAGGAGGAGCAGGAGGAGGAGAGAGGAGGAGGAAAGAGAGGGGGGAGAGAGGTGGAGGAGGGAGGAGGAGGAGAGAGATGAGGAGGAGGACAGATGAGGAGGAGGAGAGAGGAGGAGGAGGAGGAGAAGAGAGGAGGAGAGAGGAGGAGGAGAGAGAGGGGGAGAGAGAGGAGGAGGAAGAGGAGAGAGAGAGGAGGAGGAGGAGGAGGAGAGAGAGAGAGGGAGAGAGAGAGAGGGAGAGGAGGAAGATGATTCAGTGACCTGACTGTCTCTCAGACTCTGTTTCTATCTGACAGCTCTGGTTGCTCCATATTGTCGACGATCAAAATAAATGCAAAATTTTGAGCAGATTTATTTCCTGAAGCTGCTCAGCTCTTCGTATCAGATTCAGATTAGTTTAACCTCTTTGACTCGATCTGAACACAGTCCGCTCACAAAACAATTTCCCCTGATTATAATCAAAGCAATAATCTGACTGATCAGACAAAATCTTCAACCCGCAGCTTGAAATGCACTGTTTCCATGCAGAGTTGCATCAGAAAAAAATGTTTCACCATCAGTATTTAGTTATTTGGTTAAAATGCTTTTCTTTCTTAAATTAGATTTGGTTCTGTGTTAGTATCAGAGCTCGAGCATCTGTCACCTTCCATCCAACCCGTTCTCATTCCCAAATCGTAATATACCGACGATTTGTCACACCCCTATACGTATCATACTGGCGCAAAGGGTACCCTTCCACGAAGGGGAATTTATTATTATTATATTTATTATTTTTTTCAAACCTTGGAAATCTGCCCTAACAGACTTAGATTCCCACAGCCCTTTGAGTGCTCTGAGTGCGAGATGTGAAAAAATAAAACTTTGTCATAGAGCTAAACCAAATACATCACCGGAAAGGTCTTGGCCTGGAGAGTAACATATATCAATTTCAAGGTTCTATAATATTCTTACTTTGAGATATTGACCTTTGAACCTTAACCCTGGGGCATATTTAAATGATTATAACTAAGAGACAAAAAGGGTTACAGACATGAGACCTACTGTTATAGAAAGGTGTTGACATGGACTATAATGTGAGCATAGTCACTAAGGGGTGGGAGTGGGGGGGCTTTAGGATATGCTGAAAAAATAACAAATCCCCCATTGAACAAGACAATATTTAAATTCTGATGCCAAAAATGTGATTGATCCCCTCAAACCCCTGGAAAGCCACTAATTAAGTATTTCCAACTTCCAATTTGAGGGAAAAACCTGTTTTATTAAAAAAACTACAACTCCCTAGACCTCTCGTTTTGTAGTTCTTCCCTATTAGGGTTGTGAAAACCTATTTCTACCCAATATATCGAATATCACACACTGTCTAATAAATAATTACACTGTATGTATATTATCTATGCTAAAAAAAGACAACAATGTTTGTTTAATGAAGATATTTTAACTAAAACAGGAGAGCAGAGTCGGGGCCATTTACAGTGAAGCGCAATTCAATGAGATCGCACAGCACATCCGCGAGGATAGGACCACATCCGCTATGATCGCGGTAGATTACAAAATAAAACAGATTTCAAAATAAAACACAGCGGATCGTCTTTTTCTGGCGAGATCTTCGCCACAAAGTGATTATGTACATTCACTGAGTGAATATTTAGAAAATAAAACATATATTTCTCGCTAGAAATGTAATCAAAATCCATTTTTATGCAGAAACAAAGTCAAAATATTTATTTTTTTTTCACTAAAAATGAGAGAAATGTCCGCCAGTAAAACAAACGAATAAAAGTTTATTTCTCAGAATCGAAGGAGAAAAAAATGATACTGAGAGCCACAACATGAAGCTATTTTATTGTTGAATTATCAGTGAGACTTTGATGTGTTTGTGTTGAGAAATGTTGACGATGTCATTAAAAGAAATCCTTAAAATAGGGAGAAAAATACTTCCGTGCACAGGGTCCTCGGTTCTCCATTCAGATTGTCGCTGGCAGCGTCATGGAGGGCCGTGGTCGGGATATTATTGGAGTGAATAGACGGCTGTAAGCCCCTGCTCTAAGCGTTTCTCAGCGCCGCGAGCGGGTTTATATTGGAGTCAATTGAGAACCCAGAGCGTTTCACACAGACGTGGAAGGGTACCCTTTGCGCCAGTTATGATACGTCTAGGGGTGTGACAAATCGTCGGTATATTACGCTTTGGGAATGAGAACGGGTTGTTCCATCCGACTGAGCTGCAAGAATTTTTTTTTTTACATTTTACGTTCCAGCAAACATCAGATTTTTTAGCCTAAAGCCTGATTTCCACCAGGCATCGAATGGCTGCGCTGCGGTCACCGTAGCTGATCACTGGCACTCTAATCAATGAGAGCATTTCCACCGGGCGCACCGCGTAATGTCTCAGCAGCGTCCCAGCTGCGGCACTCTGCTCTGCAGCGCCATCAATCCGTAGCTCTTCTATTTTTACCGCGAGCCGTTGCTAAACTGCGTCAGGCTCAACAGAGCCAATTGGACCAAATTGGACAGGAAATCCGACACAGAATCAACATAATACACTTCCACCCCCTTTCAAAATAAAACACAATACGCACTTCATGCAGCCTAAAACTACTTCACATCAACATTATGTTATGACCGAAGCACCAGATCAGCAATCTCAGACTCAGAGGGTCGGCGACACGGATGAGGAGATACTGATTGTTGAAGTGGAACAGCATACAATCATTTATGACATAACACATTCTTTTTATAAAGATAGATGGCCAGATCAACAGATCTTCCACGTCAGAGAAGCAATGTAAGCTGTTTGTTGTTGTTGTTTACTTTATACATACAGTTTGTCACAGGATCTCGAGGTATCCCGTGCGTTCAGGATGATCACGTGCTCTTGGGATACGGCTGGCTCGCTACGCTGCCGTTACGCGTCTGGTGGGAATTGGCGCTGGGCAGAGGACGGAGCAAAGTCGGTGGAAATCCCCAGTAACCCTGTTGTTTTTACTGAGAGTGTCTTTAGTCCATGCAGACTGATTCTGTGAGTATCTGAGGTTTCCACGGATGTAAAATGGCAACATTTATTCTGGAGACTCGGCTGCTGCAAGACTTTGATCTCAATCAAGAAAACTGTTTCCCAAACTGGGCGATGAACCAAAACATAACTCTGTTAACTGTGTCGCCGTGCTCAATCATCTGTCCTTCCCTCAGACAACCAGACAACTCTTCAACAGCTACAGGACTGACTGGGAGGAGATTTAACAATATCTGTATCTACAGGAGATTCTGTTGAACTCTTGACCTCCTCCAGGACATGAACCCTCTAACATCTTCAGTCTCTGGTCTCTGTGTGGCGGCGTGTGAACGTAAAAAACTGAATCTGTCCCTCAGATCTCAAAGCGAGATGGAGACAGAGACAGAGAGGGAGAGAGAGAAGGTGCCTCTGGGGCCAGATTGTCTGAGGGATTGAAACCAGCAACCCGGCCGGCTCCTCCGCCCCGCGGGCTCGCAGCGCTCCACATTAGGACACAACAGGGACTCTGTGACAACTCAGGCAGGCCTCGTTTTACCAGAGAGAGAGAGAGAGAGAGAGAGAGAGAGAGAGAGAGAGTGTGTGTTGCTGTGTGGGTTTCTGTGTTTTCTGAGGCTGCTTGTCCAAACAGGCACCAAATGGCACCAAACCCTGGAGGCACGAGCTGCTACTCACAACCGCTACATGTGTGTCATCTCTCTCTCCTTTGATATTGAACGATTCAATAGTCATCCATTGTTGTATTAAAAAGTAAAAAAAAGAACAAAAATAAAAGCCCAGCCAGTCAGTGAACACAGTGCAGTCTGCAGTTTGGTTAAGATGTTTAAATGTAAGCAGCTACAACTGTTTGGTTAGAGCAAAAAGTCTGAATTCTCCTTACTGTCAACAAACGTCACTTACAGAGACAGCTGACCTAATCAGGTCATGTGACACCTGAGGAACACAGCAGTGTGGTGATATGATCCACACATTCATCTTCTATCTGTATCATTACTCATCTGATATAATCAAGCTTACATCTCTTACTGCTTCAGTTCTTATAAAACTATTACATGTATATGATATGAGATGGAGTGAGGACCTTGAACAGAACAGAACATCCAATAAAAGACACGTTCCTCCAATCTGAAGCAGAGTGACTGAAATCAGAAGGAACTGATCTGTTTCTGATGTTTCTGGTGTTCATACAGTCTTTGAATTGTTAGACCAAAACATCAAGTAAATATTAATCTGTGGTATTAAACTATCCAGTTTCTAATGTTAAGAAACCTCTTATATCATGATCTCCCTGGATGGAGTCAGACATGATGTTCCTTCGTTTGCAGCACTGCAGGATCTCTGCTCCTCAGCTCCTCATAAGGTGCTTTATTCTGCTGGTTTCTCCTCCTGATCCCTCCTTCTCTCCCTCTCTCTCTCTCTCTGTGAACTGTCAGGTGCCACAGGCTCGGCTCACCGCTCTCAAACAGAAAGTAAAAGCTGTGATCTGATTGGTTTTGACTCGTTTTGGCCCCAAACGCACCAACTGATCCTGGATTCCTTCTGTTTCCTGTCTGACCATCACTGACTCATGAGCTGAGCCTGCAGCTCATAAAACTATCTCATCACCTTTTCTTTCACATGGACACCACCCTTCTGCCTCCTCCCGCCTCCTCCTGCCTCCTCCTGTCTCCTCCTGCCTTCACTCGTCTCCTCCTACCTCCTCCTGCCTCCACCCCTCTCCTCCCATCTCCTCGTCAGCCGTGATGTGTCCGGGCAGCAGAACGCTCACGTCTCAGAACTCATTTGTTCGTGATGAAACGAGAACAGACAAAGGATCCGATTGTCCACATATTAGATCAGATCGGCTCGTTGCTCAGCCGAGAGCCTGAGGTAATTAGACCGGACGGGTCAGATGAGATATGGCAGAGCAGTGATTGGGTGAGAGGTGACACAGCAGCACATGGAAATCATACACTTATTGTAAGTTGCTTTGGACAAAAGCAACAGCCAAATCATATGTCATGTAATGTAATGATCTGTAGCCCTGCAGGCTCAATAAAATACTTCACCCCTAAAGTGTTTCTTTTCCATGTTATAAATCAAGTTCAGTTGAGTTATTTTTCTTCTTCTTCTTCTTCTTCTTCTTCTTCTTATTATTATTATTATCTTAATATTATTGTAGTGACTGGTCAGACGGTGTGAGGGAAAGTGAGGGGACGCCTGTAAGGTGTCTGCTGAAGTTACCAGATAAGGTTCTTTGAAAAGGAGTGAATCATCAGATATGGTTTTATCCTGATACTTGAGTCACAATATGATATTATTGAGATTTAAGTGTTTAACTGTCGACAAAATTAAATTCAGTCAAGAATTGCTTTGTCCAATCAGAGAAAATTCTCAGTGTATTCATCTCACTTCAGTCTTTTTATTTTTCCACAATGAGAGTCAAACCCACAGACTGACCAACAAAGTATTCAGTCAAACTGAACTGAACTGATATCAAACATGTATAGACGACAACAACTGCAGCATTTTATCAAACTTTCACAAACAACAAGCTTCACTGCTAAAAATGTTTCTGAATCAAACAGAAAAAAGACAAACTCTGCAGTGTTATTTCACAACTTCGAACACGATACCCTGACACATGGAGCCCTACATCTTCTAGCTTCATATGATACCAGTTTACTCCCAATAGTCAGCCTGCTATGGCCTCAAAAACTGTGAAAATATTGACAGCCGTCTGAAAGCTAAATATGGACACTTGGCGGCCAGGAATCAATTTAACATTGCCACACAAAATATCGCGAGACTATGAGGTAACAATTTTTTTCCCACCTCTAGTGCTTTGCCCAGTGAAGGGTTAACTTACATCACAATCATATTTGTCCAGTTATTAACCCTCTGGAGTCAGCCAACATGCCGCCTGATCAAACAACCGCTTCTTCATGACGTTGTGATGTGTTTCCTGCTGTCAGCTTCTTTAAAGTTCGTAATAAATAAAATGCAACAACAAACTTCTAGTGTTACTAATGCAACATGTACTCGAGGACCCTCTGAGCTGTTTCAGGACAATAAACTCCCTTTTTATCGTGTGTGCATTGCAAGATTGTTGTTCTTAAAACACCACTTTGACTTTTTTCAATACTATTTTAAGACGAGGTGCTCTGCCATCAAACAGAGGAATCCTGAGAGACTAGAGTAAACGTTAATCAGTCAAACAAAGAAGATGCAGTACCAGGAACCATAACGACAAATACAGCAAAATGGAAGTCCAGACTTCACTGAGCAGATATACGATGGAAGAAATAAAGCATGATTTTAAAAGACAAAGAGGAAAGCTCGAAGATATGTGGTTCTTCAGCGTGCAGCTCCTCTAAGAGCTCCGAACTGATCGGTCCTCCAGACGACTGATCACCATCATGTTCAGGTCGTCACGCTGTCAATCCTTCAGCAGTGTGTTTCCTGCTGTCAGCTTCCCTCTAAAGTTCTGCTTCAGTTTGTATTTGATGATGATAGAACAAGTAAAACTGGAGACAAGGTCAAATATATTTAATATAAAAGACAGAACTAGATGTAGATGTAACATTTAAAGACCTTCACTGAGCAGGAGCTGCCATCATCCTCACAGCGTCTTCCTACAGGCTGAACGTCTCAGAGACACCAACCATCACAGAGCTGCAGAGAACACAACTCTGTTCTCTTTCTTATAAATAAAGGAATGCTTCCAGCATGCGGCAGTGCCGTCAGGCTCAGCGTGACACATTTATTCCTTCAACCACCTGAGAGACGTGAAGAACCTGAGGAGACATTCTGCAGTGTCAGCGTTTCCTCCTGAACTCACAGCAGGATGTTTAAAAACAGTCAGAAAAAAGAATTATCCCTCAATAACCAGCCATGACTGTCCGGACTACAAACAATTTGACTTAAGACCTACAGATTACGTGCAATACAGACACCAAGATCCATCCTGCTGCATCTGATCACCAGTCCTTCATGTCTCTGTCTGGATTTAGTGGTGACAAACCAGTGACTGACCAGGAGACGTAAAAAAAGACACAAAATGACCAAAACAATCCATAAAATTACCCCAAAAGACCATAAAAGACACAAAATGAGCTGGAAAAAGCTGTAGAATGACTAAAAGAAACAAATAATTACCAAAAGAAACTCAAAAATACCACAAAATTACAAAACCCTCCACAAAATTACCAACAGAGAGAGAAAATTACCAGAAAATATGTCAAAATGATTAAAAAAAACCCACTAACTGACCCAAAAAAAAAGACCCAAAAAGACCAAAACTGATGTAAAAATAACCAAGAGACACAAAATGACTGAAAAATACACAAAATGAGCAAAAATGTAATTAATGATCCAAAAAAAGTAATAAAAGACCAAAAGAGGGCGAGAGCAGCAGAGCAGTGTTGGTGTCCATGTTTTACCAAAGTGCAGCATGTGATTCAATCATCTCTTAACTTCCTGCATCAGGTTTTTACTGAACTATGTCACTTCCAGTAGTCACGTCGTCCTCCTAACTACTTCACTTCATTAACCGCCACCTCGTTCAGTTTGTTTTATTTGTGTCTTTTTGATATGAGCTAACATGGTGTCGGAGTCTGCCTTCTTGACCAGTTTCTAGCTGCCCTTGAGTTGAGCTAACAGCACCAGAGATATCTGATAAATGATGCAGGTAGCCTCATGATCAGAAGAACTTCGCCCCTATCTGAGGCCTGAATGAATCTTCATTTATAATATTAATAGCCTGTACTCTGCAGAACATCTGGCTGTAACTATAAGATGCTTCATACATCACTCTGATGCAGCAGGAGGTCGAGAGCTCCGGAACCAGCAGTAAGTGGACCTTGAGCTGACTGACGTGTTCTGCGTTAATCCAGCTGTAATGAGCTCTTATCTCCTTCTGCAGTCTGACCATCAGCAGCATTAACATCTCAATGTGTCGGAGGAAAACAAACATCAGCTGTTGGTTTAATGAAGATCTGTAGCTCTGTTACACTGCTGATAACTACAGACTCTTAATGAAAACTTTCTCATTAGAAGATTTCTGCTACGGACGGACAATATGTCACCAGAGCGTCTCTGCAGAGGGATTAAGGGAGGAACATGACGGGAGGATGGATCTCTGCACGGGGACACGAAGCAGGGGGAAGGTGTCCTGTGGTCTGTGCAGGACAGGACAATATTTGCAAAATTGCTACATATATGTATATATATATATATACACACACATATATGTATATATATATATATATATATATATATATATATACATATACTATGGCATGCCGTTCAGGAAATTAATCTTTGAATATATTGAATTAATTCTTGAATATATGGAATGAAACTTTGAATATATTGAATGAATTCTTGAATATATGGAATGAACCTTGAATATATTGAATGAATTCTTGAATATATGGAATGAACCTTGAATATATGGAATGAACCTTGAATATATGGAATGAAACTTTGAATATATTGAATGAATTCTCGAATATATGGAATGAACCTTGAATATATTGAATGAATTCTTGAATATATGGAATGAAACTTTGAATATATTGAATGAATTCTTGAATATATGGAATGAACCTTGAATATATGGAATGAACCTTGAATATATGGAATGAAACTTTGAATATATTGAATGAATTCTCGAATATATGGAATGAACCTTGAATATATATAATGAAACTTGACTGACGTCATCAAGGCACTGCCATCTTGTATTTTGCTGCCGCAATAAGTGAGCATGTGTCAGTCTGGGAACCTTGTGGCAGCAACACTGACCAATGAGGACATTATCAACTTATTGTCAAGTGCTTGTATGGGCTTCAATCCTCCCGATAGTACCCGTGCCCAATACAGTTCTCCTGACGAAGAAGTTCGCTCCCTTTTTAATCTTTTTAATTCGTTTCTCACTTATTAATATGACGGCGGACAGACGGGAAAATAAAAGTCCCGTCAAAATAAAAGTAGCGTGCTAACTTATTATCAAGCACAATAAAGAAAAGAAAAAAACACTTATCATCATGCACTAGTATAGGCTACTGTTCTCTTTCTACACCCAGGCATGGTTCACATTTATTTTAGTCAGTCAGTTTAGTCATACATAATTATTATTGATTATTAATTATAATCATAACTAATGCCATGGAAGCTATCGCTATGAAAGAGTTTGTTTACTTAACTTTTTTTTTTCAATATAAATGAAGTAGGACATCAAAAGATTCCCTTTGATTAGATAGGCTATAGCACACTCAGAACATTGTCATATCATTTAATTACAGCAATAGGCGGTGGGTGAGCCTGACGTTTGGGAAGCCTATCTGACCACATGTTATACACAGCGACGGGTCGCCAGTGCTGCTGATCGCTTCTGAAGTACTTTTACGTTGTTTATCTCATCACCATGGCAACGCGTTGTCACTAGCACAATGTGCATTCACACACTAAAATAATAATAGCCTAATTATGTATCACGTTCTCCCAAAGAACCAGCTCTTATAGTTTCACTTGATTAAAATAAACTTCCACTTGATTTACGTTCCCTGCCTAAATAAAGACCATCTATAAAGTCACAAGCAGAGGTCCCCATCACGCACAGTCAAAACTGACACGGCTTCAAATCAAAATTAATAGTGTTACTGTTAATATTAATTGAAAATGAGAATTTGTGAAGTTATCGCTTCAGTGCTGATGTTTAGCCACAGGCTGGCGCAGTTATTACATGAACAGTAGATCGGAGGAGGCTCAACCAGGCTCTGTGTTCATGTTCTGGCTCAACAATACAACAAAACCTTTTGCCCCGGTCGGAGTTAACTGGTCTTGTTTTCCAGTTATTGTCCGGATCTGAGCTTTGTGCTCTGTGCACCTTCTCATCAAAGGAGCTGCGATCGCGAGCAAGCTTCCCCCATATTCCAGGGATTTATTATGATGCAGCTGCTGCGTTGCCATGGTGATGAGATAAACAACGTAAAAGTACTTCAGAAGCGATCAGCAGCACCGGCGACCGGTTGGTCTGTATAATATGTGGTCAGATAGCCTTCCTAAACGTCAGGCTCACCCGCCGCCTATTGCTGTAATTAAATGATATGACAATGTTCTGAGTGTGCTTTAGCCTATCTAATCAAAGGGAATCTTTTGATGTCCTACTTCATTTATATTGAAAAAAAAAGTTAAGTAAACAAACTCTTTCATAGCATTAGTTATGATTATAATTAATAATCAAATAATAATTATGTATGACTAAACTGACTGACTAAAATAAATGTGAACCATGCCTGGGTGTAGAAAGAGAACAGTAGCCTATACTAGTGCATGATGATAAGTGTTTTTTTCTTTTCTTTATTGTGCTTGATAATAAGTTAGCACGCTACTTTTATTTTGACGGGACTTTTATTTTCCCGTCTGTCCGCCGTCATATTAATAAGTGAGAAACGAATTAAAAAGATTAAAAAGGGAGCGAACTTCTTCGTCAGGAGAACTGTATTGGGCACGGGTACTATCGGGAGGATTGAAGCCCATACAAGCACTTGACAATAAGTTGATAATGTCCTCATTGGTCAGTGTTGCTGCCACAAGGTTCCCAGACTGACTCATGCTCACTTATTGCGGCAGCAAAATACAAGATGGCAGTGCCTTGATGACGTCAGTCAAGTTTCATTATATATATTCAAGGTTCATTCCATATATTCGAGAATTCATTCAATATATTCAAAGTTTCATTCCATATATTCAAGGTTCATTCAATATATTCAAAGTTTCATTCCATATATTCAAGGTTCATTCCATATATTCAAGGTTCATTCCATATATTCAAGAATTCATTCAATATATTCAAAGTTTCATTCCATATATTCAAGAATTCATTCAATATATTCAAGGTTCATTCCATATATTCAAGAATTCATTCAATATATTCAAAGTTTCATTCCATATATTCAAGAATTAATTCAATATACAAAGTTTCATTCCATATATTCAGGAATTCATTATATTAATATATTCAAAGATTAATTTCCTGAACGGCATGCCATAATATACATATACATATATATATATATATATATATATATATATACAAATTCATATACATATATATATATACATACATATACATATATATATACAAATACATATACACACACACATATATATATATATATATATATATATATATATGCCCATTCATTTCAGTGCAAAATTTGAAAACTTCTCACTTGATTTATTACCTCAGAAATTTTTTTCAGGAAAACACTATGGTCTCAATCGCTAGTTAAAAATGATCTTCAAGACAATTTGATGTCAATAGTTCTAATTATGGCCCCATTTAGAAGAAAATAGAAGATAAAGAATCATATGATTTGGGGCGTTTCTTGCTTTGATTGACAGGTCACTGACAAGGCGAGCCGTCATCAGGAGAGAAGCAGAACAATGCGTATCCACGGCAACGAGTCAATAAAGTTATATATAACGTTATACAGATATAAAAGAGGACGTTTACCGATTTGGTCTCATAACTTTGACCCTTTCACTGTATTTTCACTTAATGACAGTTTTTTTTAACGTTTTGTTCAGTAAAAATGTCTTGTTCAGTTTTTGGTTGGACTAACAGACACTCCAAGGAGTCGCTGCTCAGTTTTCTGAGGTAAGTAACATACATTTTGTTTTTTGCTGGCCAAAACTAACATCCCAGTTAATGCTCCAATTAATGCTAACATGAATTAGCAGCGGCTTCTCTCAGTCGGCTTGCCGGTGTAGAGAGGCTGTAGTCAGTGATCAGATCCCTCTCGCTCCTCCACAGTCCAAATATGGTCTGCTCCGCGTATCGGAAACAAGATGGCAACGCAAGATGGCGACGAGTGTAACGCTGAACTCGAGGCTTCCAGTTCACAAACCAATGGGTGACGTCACGGTGACTATGTCCATTATTTATATACAGTCTATGACTAAAACTGAATCTGTTTTTGCCTCAAAATCCTCCATCGTCATCATTAAATCTACAGAAATATAATGAGCAGCTATTCTGATAATCGTTTAAGTAATTCATAATATTGTGTTGTTCAGCCTCTCCTTTGTTAGAATTTGCTGTTTTTTTGTTATAAGTGATATTTTTTGGAACAAAAAACACAGTTGGTGACATCACCTGAAGCTTTAGCAACAATTTCTGGACATTTTACAGAGCAAATAATTTATCAATAAAATGAGAAAATATCGACCAGATCTACTGATATTAATAAAAACACTATGAAGCTCAGTATGAGCAGCTCAGAGCCAGGACTCGTATGGACAGAGAGCTTTTAATTCCAACAGAAACAATGAAAATCTGTAAACAAACTGATTCTCCTCCAACCATCTCTGTGAGTCGTGTTTATGATCATATTTTAATCTCTCTCTCTCCTGTCAGGATCACATGACACTGATCTCATTTATGTCCATTCATTCATTAGGAGGTAGTAAAAGAAAAATAAATCAATATCATAACACGATTATATCCGGCATCATTAATCTAGAGGACAGCCGAGCAGCTAGAGTCGATTTCAGGAATACAACATCTCCGCTCTCTGACACGAGGAACCACAGCTGGGAAGGTGTGTGTGTGTGTGTGTGTGTGTGTTTGTGTATGCATGACTCCAAATGACTGGAAAATATAATATCTACAGAATGTCCTACAACTGAGAATAACTGTGTCAGATGTTGGGATAAAAACGTTTGTCAGCAGCAAAAAAAGACACTAAGAGACACAAAATTACCTAAAGAGATACAACATTACCAGAAAATATGTAAAAATGACCAAATAACCACCACAGAATGACCAAAACCGATGTAAAAATGACCAAGAGACATATAATGACCAAAAAATTACCTGAACCATTGTCCTGAACAGAAGGAGAATAACTGTGTCAGATGTTGGGATGAAAACGTTTGTCAGCAGTTTGTTCCTTCAGGACAAGCTGCAACATTAACATTGTCATTTGTTTTATTGTTTCACTTTCTTTCAGACGTTTAAGGAGCCCAGGAGGGTCAGAGAGACATAAACACATTTCTGTTTTATTAATATCTCGGACTGAGACATGTGACTGTAAACACACTGTTGTTTTATCTCTCAGGTGTTTCACAGGATGACAGATCTGATGATTCTGTCCATAAAAACTGCTTAATGAATGTCTTCTTCATGGACGGAAATGACATGAAGGGGAGGCGGACGGGTCAAACAAACCAGGACTTTCAACAGGACACGCAAAAAGCACAACATTTTTTCCAAAAGAAACACAAAATTAGCAAAAAAATGACAAAAGCCCTCCACAAAATTAGCAAAATACGTAAAAACAACCATAAAAAAAGACAAAAATTAACAAAAGAGACACAAAATTACCAAAAAAAAAGACAAAACATGAACAAAAAGACACAAAATGAGCACAAAATGGACAAAAGAGACACAAATTGACCAAAAAAGTAATAAAAGAACAACAAAATAGATCAACTCTGCTTAATAAATGTCTTCTTTGTGGACAGAAATTATTATTAAACGGAGTCCACAAATGACACGTCACCAGTTAAAAACCTGCTAAACATGCAGCTCAGACTGGTGCTGCAGAACCCAACACAAACAGCACACAAACAGCAACTGCAGAGCAAAGATGGAAGATTTGTGTCTATAAATGCTTCTGAAACAAACGGTGATAAATCTATAAAAGCACTGAACCTCTAAATGATGTGAGGAACTACAGACAGACTGAAGAACTACTGAGACTGTTGGAGGGATGGAAGACATTTCTGTGCACAATATGACAATCTCTGACCATTTTAACTGCTGTACCATTGTTCCAACAGCCCATTATTCCTAATCCCCAAGAGGCCCACAAATCTCCCACTGGACTCAAAGCCTCTCCTCCAACAGCCTGAAAGACAAAGACCCAGTAGTCAGAAACACCCTGTAAGCCCAGAAATAACAAACCGTCATCGTTGGGGATGTTATGATATCAAAAAATGCCAAAGTCGATATCAATACGGGTGAAATTCCACAATTGTCAATACTCAATTCAACACCATGGTAAAAACAAAATCACCAAATCACCAATAAATCTCACTTGATTCTTCCAGACTGAAAGAAATAACCGGACCACAGGAAGCTCATCCAGAACTCATAGAACCTGAGCTACATCTGTAACCCTCATTCTTGTTCATTCTGCAGGAAGAATTAATTAATTTACTCAGCTATATGAGTCTCTGATGCTATGTTATAGGGATGTTGTCTCTTTAAGGGAGCTATCCTTCATTGTTATTATTCCGGGTGTTAACACATGTTTGGAAATGAATGAATAAAGGAGACGCCGCTGCGCTGTTGAAGTGAGGAATTGGCTTTGAAACGTCATTTATTGCAATTTCCACACTGGTGGCCCTGACGTTTTTCTACTGGATCATTCCAGAGACATCAGGAACGCTGGTTCTCTGAAGCTCCCGAAGTTCTGGGAATCGTCTGCTTCAGCTTGGTTTGTTCAGACCGAGGCACAGGTCACGCTGCGGGAGAATAGTGCGGACAGTCGGCTCCAACATTACTGATTGATTGCACACTGTTAATACAGTCAATCAGGTTCTGAGGTTGGACTGACTCCGGGGATAAGGCTAAACAGGTAGGCTATGTTAGGAGGGGCTAGCAGGGCAGCAGGGCAGCAACAACAGAGAACGTTCCATAGCAACCATCGTCAGGAGGACCTATTTCTATGTAAGTACAATGCTTTATGGATGATTTTTGTTAATAGATACTGTTTAAATTGGAATATGTGCCTCACTTTAATATTGCCATAGTAGGTCAATAGCTCACTTTACGACCTTAAGTGAGCTATTGCTTAAAAAATGCATTACATCCATTGTTACACTTCTACGTAGCACTGTGTTAAGTCATGATGCCAACAAGCTCATACAACCACATATTTATGTCACTTTGCTGCATTCTGAGCTCGACAACTATGAGCTGGCAGAGTTACACAGATCTCAGCAGAAAGGCCCTCCTGAGAGAGAGCAGCACTCCCTCTAACAGACCTCAGTACTCTGACTCTCTCTGTCAGCCAATGAATCAAACGGGCTTCAGCTGAACAGTTAGAAATGAATATGCTGGTTCCTCTGACTGAGAGCTCATATTATATCATATTCTGGAGCAGTCTGGATGATGAGCCCCAAAACGAGGCTGTAGTTTGCATTTCACAGCGTTCTTTGTAAACCCACCGCAGCTGAACATTCATCATCTTTTATTCAGTTAATTATTCAGCACTATCGACCCATTGTAATGTGCCAGCCCTTCAAACAACTGATCCCATTTGCAAAAACCCTATTAGGCTTGTTTATGTTTTATCAAGCGTCTGACAGGACATGATCGCCTCCTGCTGCACAAAGAGCAGCTCAGTGAGGAGGGGAAAGGTCAGAGGTCAACACAGCAAAAGCCAAAGAAAAAATATAAGTAAAGGACATACTCTCATCTTATCCACACTGTAAAAAATGTTGGTAACGCTTTATGATAAGGTCCTTAATAACCATTAATTAACAAGTAATAAGGCATTGTTCTCGCTTTAGATCCGGTAGTTGCAAAAAGCATAGTTAACTTATAGTTAACTTATAATAGATGAGCAATAAAGTATATTTTAATATCAATAAGCAAACAAAATAAGATTAATAAAGGCATGGCAAAGACATAATGGGTGGGTCATGGGTGTTTGTAATGCCGTTATTAACACTTATATAAGCTTATAAACACACAATAATGTTAATAAGCATCTTGTAAAGACTTACAAGGGCCTTATTACTTGTTAATTAATGGTTATTACAAGGACCTTAATATAAAGCGTTACCAAAATGTTTGTAGAATTACAGTAAAACACTGTCAAATAAAATCAGAAATAAGACATTGTATATCACAGTAGTAGACACTTTATTCCCGTAAATCAAGGAATAGTACAAAACTTAAACTGTAAACATTTTTTTTTAAATGTATGCGAAATTAATGGAGAAATACTATAATAAAAACACAAAGACACAATTACCCTACAAATAACAGGATGATTCACTCTAAATTACTATTTGTTTCTGATATTTACATTAAAATTTAAAGTAGAAAACCCACTCACTGTATTTTTTACGGTGAAATTCTGGCAACCACAGCTGCCGGTATTTTACCGTAAATTAAACAGATTTATTTTACAGTGCAGCTCATCCTGTGGATCCAAACAAACTGAGAAAATGTGCATGAAATGGCAGACAGACGGCATTGGAGAGAAGCTTGAGCAGAAACATGAACATGAAGCAGTAAAGAATCACATGTTTGTTTGAGGAGTCGACAGCAGAAACGTCAGGCTGCCTACTGAACCTTCGACTGGAACTACTGAAGAGGTTTATATAATTTTAACGACATATAAATCTATTATATTATATTTTTATATCAGATAATCCACGCCTTTTAATCTGGGCGTTTTGATACCGTAGATCTGTGGTAGCGACCGCACGCCTCACCTGGTTGTTTACATCTCGCAGCAGCTGCCACTCTTGGACTGAGCCCAACAAACCCCAGTCAGATCTGCCACATCACACCCAGCGAGAGTCAGAGAACATACAGGTTATAAATAGAGCTCAGAGCACATGGAGCACACGGAGCCAGCAGCTCACTGACACCGGACTTCTACACCTCCGAGCTGATGCAATGGTACCAAACATTATTCAAAAATGTGAAAATGTTCTGAGAATTTTCATTGCAACAAATGCTAATTTTAGCATTTTCTATATGTGGCTCATTCTATGTAACCAGATCTTCAGTAGTTCCAGTCGAAGGTTCAGCTGCACAGATTCTATCCTCTGGACACACCCATTCACCCAAACCTCTCTCATTTTCATCTTTTTCAGGTTAACAGAGCAGTAATGTTATAGAATTGTCTCTGCTGCTGGTGAAGAATGAAATAGAGACTTCTGCCGGCCGACAAGGTTTTTATTTTCTTTACACAGAAAAGGTCAATCACCACGTGAGCGGTCAAAGATAAAGAAAGACACCAACAAGGGCCAGACCTATACATTAATACCTGAGGAACACCTCCAGGGTAGAGTTCACATGCCTTTGTCTGCTGAAGGCATTGGCGCAGACCCCCCAGGGTGTGTTTTACACCTGGGGTATCCTGCAAGGTCTTGTATTTAGGTGCAAAGTTAAGTCTGGACATCACAATTTAAATACAAAAAGAACCTGATATCTTGTGTAAGAAATGGGGAGTTTGGGCATCTCAAGTGCCTGAGACAAGGAGAATGAAATGACTATTACAGTGATGTCCTGCTTCATACTGGCACTGGCCTGGAGGATTATCTGGTTTTATGTTGTCGTGAATCTGTGCAGATAATAACAGGTTAAAGGTTAACTATGCAGGAATTATTGTTCCTGTTTCAGAATTCACCCCTCCTCACATTTTTCTTTCTCCGCTTGATGTTTTTAACATTTTTCAAAGCTGTCTGGCTATCTGCAAAGTTTTCAGTCCAAAAGGTGAATTCTCAGTCTGGAAACCAGGTTAATCTGCAGAGCTCATGTTTTATTTGCTCTGACAGAGTCTGCACACTCTCACATTCAGACTGATCCATTCTGGCCTCACCGGGCCAGCAGCAGGTTAAAAGGATCCACAAAACTCACCAAACTCAGAGAAGACTGCCAAACTGCATGCAAGGATCAAATATGAAACAGGATTCTGTTACTCGTTGTTTGTTTCTCTGCTCAAATGTTTTCAGAAAGAACATTTAATTGACCGTTTACCACGGATGCATAAAGAGAACCGATACAGTGTTGGAGGCGGGACTCTGTTCATTCCTATGAAAGTTTCTCAGTGGTATCACTTGTTCTGGGCCTGTCCAAATGTAAATGCTCTCTGGCATAAGATCTACATGGAGTCAGTGACAATATTATGGAAAAATATTGCTTTTAATTGGGATTAATTCCTTTTTGGGCTTCTGCACTCTACAACCTCAAATAAAAACACAAAATACCTTTTTGGCACTGAGTGTAGCTGCTAAAAAAAGCTATAACAAGGAGATGGCTTAAGCCAGATAGCCCATCTATAGACGAGTGGTATGACATCATCTACAAATTTTTTGTAATAAAAAGAATCACTTTCTTTGTTAGGCTTCAGAAAGACAAATTTGAGGAAATCTGGGAGAAGTGGAGATTGTACATCGCCCCGAACCACCCTTCTTTTGTTTAATATTATGTAACTTTCATTTTTTAAAATTTAAATAATAATCTTTTTCTGTAGATGGAAACATGGTTTGTTTGTTTATAACTAGAAAAAAATCAGAAAATGGTGATGATGCTGTAATGTGCTATTGAAATGTGATTCCAAATAAAGAAAAAAAAAGTAAAAAAAGGAAATTTCTCAGTGGTGCATGAAGCCAACAAAGTTCTTCTTCTGTGTATAAAAAAATCCCTGGATGGATCTTCTGCTGCTCTTCAGTGTCTTTTGTTGCCGTGGAGCAGCCCACTAAACACTTGTACTTCTACTTCTTGTTAAGACTTTCCAAATGTTATCGGACCGAATGGATCAGACTCTGATGGTGAAACAAGACATTTTTGCAGGTTGTGACGTTTAAAAACAATTATCTGCTGATTTACGGACATTTCTTTACCGATGTGAGTCTGTGAGAAAAGTCTTTCTGGTCCCAACGTCATCATGCGACACAACTGGAAACTGTAATTGCCGCAATGGCAAATCGCAATCCCCAATCCCCGCATTCAGAAGCATTTTTGTCTGCATCCATTCATAACGGCCTTGGAAATCAAAAATTAACAGAGAAATTCAGGAATAATGTCTTTAGCACAGTGCAAGGAAATTAAAAGAGGAAATACAGTTTCTGAGACCTTGTGACAGATTGAGCAGGTCATCAGTGATGACCGAGAGGAATAAATTCACTTTGCACTAGTCAATATCCTGCATATTATACCTTTAAAGTACGGAGACAAGCTCTATATGGTTGTGTAAAGGCTGCAGCTTCATACTGTAAAACAGTTGGAGTGAACCCTCAAGTTCTGTGTGCATTGATTCTGTTTCTGCATCATTAGCTCCCGTCAGCTCAGTGTTGTGTTTCTACTGCTGCAGTCGGTCCTCTGCTCTGTGAGGTGAACTGAAGGCTACTTAGAATGCAGAATCTCTCCAGGATGACAGGCTGTCATGTCTTTGTACTCTCCGTATCTCTCTCAGTGTTGTTGATGTAGTATTGGCTGCTTGTGTCGACTGATCCTGGCCGCTGCTATAAATAAACCCTCTCCCTGTCTTCTGTCGCAGGCTGAGCGCTCGCCAAAACACTACCTGCAGCACGCCACCCAGCCACTCGGCAAAGGCACCGCGGGTCACCAGCTGCACACACTGCTGCAGGGAGACAGGATGAGGAGGAGGAGGAGGAGGAGGAGGAGGAGGATTTAAAAACACTAATGAGGAAAAACATGCATGAGGAGAGGGGATAAGGAATCCAGAAGGACAGCTTTGAAGGAGAGACAGAGGAGGTAGACGTTTGAGGGGTTTGTGGTTTTTTTAGGACAAGATGAGAGAAAAGGAAGAGGAGGAGGAGAAGGAGGAACGGTGTGGCAGGAGGTTAAACAAGGCATGACGAGATGAAGGAGGGGCAAAGGAAAAGGAGAAGGACAGAGGGATGGCAGGAGGAGGAGGAGGAGGAGGAAGATGTTTCCCAAAGCTTGCAAACGAGATAATGATGAGAAGGACGAGAAGAGAAAAGGAGGAGACTACCAGGAGGTTAAACATGGAGGAAGAGGACAATAAGTAGTAAGGAGCAGCTAGAGGACAGCAGATAAACATAAAGAAAAGGAGACGATGGTGGAGGAGAAGGACATGAAGGATGATAAAATGCAGAGGAATGTGGCTAAAGGTCATCAGGAGGAAGTGGAGGAGGAGGATGAAGAGGAGGAGCAGGAGGAGGAGGAGCAGGAGGAGAAGGGGGAGGAGAGAGGAGGAGGAGGAGAAGAGAGGAGGAGGCGGAGGAGGAGGAGGATGGAGGACAGAGGAGGAGCAGGAGGAGGAGCAGGACAAGGAGGAGGAGGATGGAGGAGAGAGGAGGAGGAGCAGGAGGAGGAGGAACAGGGTAATTACTGAGGCGTGAAGAGACAGATGGGGAAGAGAGAAATAAAGAGGATGAAACAAAAAGATGTTAGAAGAAGCTTCAGAGTGTCAGAGCGACTGAAGATATCTGAGGGACAAACTGACTGAAGAAGCAGAAAACTGAAGAGTCGACTGACAAGTCAACTTAAAAACATTTTCACTGTGTTTATGGACACTTTTCTCAACAATCAGCTGTACAGATAATGACGACCAAATTACATGTAAAATACTGTTCTGCTGCAAATGATCCACCTCCTTTTGTTGTCTGCATTGCACATAATCTGAAGGTCTGAAGTCCAGTTTGTGCACGGATTGGTGACTTTGGGCTGCTTTTCTGCTGCTAAATTTCAGGGATGTAGTTCTGTTCAAACTCCAGAAGAAAAAGTTCCTTTATATATCCATGTGCAGAAACGGAGAAGATGCCACTTACAGGTGATGAGTCAGTTTCACCTGATGAAGGTCGTGTGACCGAGACGTTGTCAACAACATTTTTTTTTTTTTTTACAGTGGGTGACAGTGTTTGGAGTGTTTGGTTCAGTGTGAAGAGGACAGCAGTCAGCCGCTCAGCGTGTCTGTTCCTCCATAAATAAACAGAGAACATCCGCAACAGATGTCTGCAACATCAACAACACTAGATCAGAATATTAGACAAACTTATTGCTACATATATAAGCAATAGAAATGTCCAAACAATACTGTAAATCAACAGTAAACAGTATGACAGCATGCCCACACAACAGTTCAGATAAAGGTAAAGTTTAGTCATCACTCATATCACCAGTTAGAGTCGGGGCTCCTAAAGCCTCCTGCACACTGCCCCTGTTCTTTAGTTCTAGACTTGGTTTTTCCGAAAGACTCCGAACGACTGAATACAGTTTACCATTTATTAAAGAATAATAGCCGAATCAATGAGCAGCTGGACTCCGCTGTGTCCACACCAGGATCACCAGTCAGAACCAACAAGTTCGTCATTAACAGTTTTCTTCTGGGTCTGGGACCCGACAAGAGGTTGGACTTGTCGCAATTGGCCAATTTTGGATTTTTTAATCGTGAAATTTAATTTCAAAACTAGACACCTTATGTCTGCTTGAACCAAACGTTCCCTTTCTTAGTTTCTTTTTTTTTTTTTTTTTAAACCTATGGTGTCGATACTTGTGTGTGTTTCTTACTGAAATAGCTGCACCCTGATCTAGTTCTAACTGGTTTTCAGGAAAGTTCAGTATGAGGACACAATGTGCTCTTAACCTGCAGCTCCATAGAGGAAGTGAGCAGTTACAGCTCAGCTAAGCTAAATGTCCCCATCCTTCACACCAAACTGTTTCAGTGCCACTGTTGGTTACAAACGTTGGAGCCCGGGAGAGGCAGAAGGGAGGAAAAACAGATTAATCAACCCCACATTTATTAATTAGTGTGCACGAGGTGTAATTTGCGTCCTCAATTTAATTAAATTGTCCCTGTGTTTTGATTAATCCGTACACAGGAGAGATATACGTGTACATACAGAGAGCCAGCAAAAACATACTCGTCCCTTCTCTAGCTCTTTCCCTTCTCTGCAGCTTCCTGCAGATATTCAACCGACTTCTACCTGATTAACCAACTTTATTATTGCACAAACTGTCCACTTCCATGTGAGGAAGTCTGAGAACAAATATACAAGTTATATATAAGTTATAGTAAAACACGAGTTTCAGTTGTTTGCATCTTTTTTACAGGCTTTATGAATAAAACTGTTATGATAACGGTACAAGTTCTCATTTCATCAACCAAAATAAATCAGCAAAAGAAAGATAAACTGAGAGAAAAAGTTAACTCAGAGTCAGAGTCCCAGAGGCTTTATAATGTGTGTTTGATATGACATGAGTAGAACTCGACACATCCACAATTATTATTATTTCAATTTCCTCATCAATGGTTCGCATTGACATACCAGACGTACAAACAAGACCAACAGTAACACAGACACCATCTCCTCTCCTTCCATGTTGAGGTCTCCACTGTTTGGATGTCGTGTCACTGACGTCACTTAAATGTCACAGAACTATTCACGTCACATTGGAACTCCGTTGGTTAGCCGCTACTAAAGTACTTGTATGGAAACAGAGGCTGAGGGAAACTAACTAGTGGGCGGAGGCAAAACACACACCGCTTTCCAAAACATACTCAGAAAGTACTCAGTGGAAACACGCCTATAATCCCTGAGCAGTGACTCAGAGGTCTAAAAAACTTTGACAGCAAATCTTGCCTTTGTGACTAAAAATGCCACAAGGTTCTGTGTTAAATAGATTTTTAAAAAACATTTCATGACATGAAATGTTTCACCTGAAACCTGATTCAGTCATACAAAAACCTACACACACACACACACACACACACACACACACACACACACACACGAGGGGTATTTTATGCCAGCACACTATACTTAAACGCCTAAAACGCGTCGCCTGTGCCAGCATAAAGTCTGATTAATAGGCGTGCTTACAGACACACGTATTGCGAGTACACCAGATAACATGGGTGATGGGTGAAAAGTGCCACGAGCGAACGTAGCAGACGCCTGTGTGTGTGTGTAACGCGTGTACGCCTATAACAGTTCAGCTGTTACACAGAGTCTCAGCTTCATACGGGATTGTTTATAAGAAAGCAGAACTTATAGATGAACTCCAAGCCCCAACAGAGCTGTCAGGATATTTCTATCATTTTCAGGCCCGTTTTTATTTTCTTGATGATATTTAATGATAGCAAGGGTGAAAGGGATAATTAAAATAATTTCAGCTACTTAAAAATAGTAATAGTAAAGTGCGACGCTCACAGCCAGTTCCCAGTTCGCTCTTGGACATACAGTTCATTACGCATCAGCTGTAATGTACAAATTGAATATTAAGTAGCCATGCGGACCTGTCCAATGAATAAGGATGCTTCTTGAGTAATTTTAAGCGCTTGGACATACAGTTCCTTAAGCATCAGCCGAGGCGTGTACTTAAATTGCATTTAGGTAGACTGAAACAGCCTAAACTGTGTAATAGGTCTCTCTTAGTAAAACATGGATTGCTTTAATTGTGAAGCGAAGCAGCTGTTAAACTCAAAATTCGCCATCATAGTTTGATAAAAACATATTTTGTTACAAAAAATATAAACAAGTATGTAAGAAAGGAAATAAATGTATAATTGCATTTGTAACTCGGCCCTTGTGACCACCCTGGAACTCTTCATTGACAGGTGGTCGTTATATTTGCGGCTTGCACCGCGTCATGCTTTATTTCTCACAACGGCTGGCGGCTCAACCTTAAACAGTACAAGTAAACACTGGCGTGAGACAACAGAAAGATTAAAGGCCGGTGTTGTGTCCTTAATGGTTTCCACACTAACTTGTTGCCGTAGGCTATGCACATGTTCTGTTACGCATGAGCTGTCCGTGGTACTGAAACAACAATCGCCATTAATGTGAGGATTCTGTCTGATGTTGAGCTGTTCCTTAACACCTTATCTACTGTTTGGGTTCATCTGTAGTCGGCACTTTGTGCAATAAAATGATTTATTCTGCCGTGCGATAGAGCCGATACGCATGTTTTGTCTTTACTGTTGTATTGTGTATAGCCTTTATAGAGCTCTGTTGGGAGAGCTTGTGTTATATAGGCAGTGTTTTATTATTTCTGCCTTCGCCACTGACACATAGTCTCAGGTTCATACGGGATTGTTTAAAAGAAAGCATAATTTATAGATAAAGAGAAAGACTATCTCGTACGTACCAGATAAACTTAACGTCTTTCCGGCCAAAACCTAATGCTTAATTAGCCTGTTTTAGGAGTGAAAGTCAGAAAAATGCAGCTCAAACAAAATGCTTTCCCTTATTAGCTAACTACAAATGTCTGTAAAACATAATGGGACTGTGCATAAGTGCCGAATTGGGTTAAACAGTGTAGATAAGGTCCGATGGAATCATATTGTGAAGAGACTGCTGTCCACATGGCTATTGAATATTCATTAGATAGGTCCGCATGGCTACTGAATATTCAGTGATGACAGCGATTATGGCATCTGCAGGCAGGTAAACCTACCTAATTACAGCTGGTGCGTAATGAACTGTATGTCCGCGCGCGAAGCTGGGAACTGGCTGTGAGCGTCACACTTTACTATTACTATTTTTAAGTAGCTGAAATTATTTTAATTATCCCTTTCACCCTTGCTATCATTAAATATCAATTCGATATCATTCAAACCTAGAGAGAGAGAGAGAGAGAGAGAGAGAGAGAGAGAGAGAGAGAGAGAGAGAGATTTCGTTAACAAGAAAATAAAAATGGGCCTGAAAATAATAGAAATATCCTGACAGCTCTGTGAGGGCTTGGAGTTCATCTATAAGTTCTGCTTTCTTATAAACAATCCCATGTGAAGCTGAGACTCTGTGTAACAGCTGAACTGTTATAGGCGTACATGCGTTACACACACACACAGGCGTCCGCTACGTTCGCTCGTGGCACGAATGACTCATTGCTACATGATTTCCACACACACTACACAGCGTGTGTCTGTACGCCTATGTAGAATTGTACTTAACAGTCATGCAGGTCTTCATGTTACGTATCTGAGGCGTAGTTCACCCGTCACGCAGCCGTCATGTAGGCGTATGCGCAACAACGCGTGTACAGCGTCTGCGTGACGCCTACGTGACGCTCGTCTGTCCATTGAAAGTGAATGGAATTTACACGCGCACGTTAGACGTTTGATGTCATCGCATAGGCGCTGTACACGCATTTTAGTATAGTGTGCTGGCATAAAATACCCCTCATACACACACACACACACACACACACACAGCCGTCAGTGTCAGACTGTGTGTGTGTGTGTCTGTGATTCTCAACTTTATTCTGAGCTGTGAGTGAATGTGAGTGAAGCTGCAGCTCAGGTGAGAATCTGAAGCTGTTTTTAACGTGTCAGACAGAATAAATAGCTTCAGATCTGATCTGTGGTTCTTTGCTGCTGTTCTGTAAGTGAAACTGCCGCTGAGTCAGACCTCCTCTCACCCACGCTGACGTCCTCAGATCATTAGTTTATTCTGGTTTTAACAAAAAAATGTCAGAATCCTAATTTCACATTCAACCTTTTAGATTTCCTATTAACATTTTATTTTATGGGTCATAGTTTCCTAGTTATTTTCCTAGAAATGTAAAAGACACAGAAGATATTCAGAGAGGACTGAAACACTGATGTCGGATAAGGATGAGTTTAATTGGTGCTCCGACAACCAGTCAGCCTTTCAGCCCAAAACTGGTCTCAGCTCAGATCACAGCTCTGTTACACATCTGTGCACTGGATAAAGCATACTGTATGTGTGTGTGTGTGTGTGTGTATATATATATATATATCATACTATACACTGTTAGAGGTTGTTTGTAAAGTTATGACGAGGGGACACAGTGGAGGACCCAGACTAGGGACGGGCGTTTGGAAGAAACCTGCCAACTCAGCATCTATAACATTAACGATCAACTAATCAATTAATCTCTGTTTTTACACAAACTCCAGTATATATAAAAGCATGCAAAATAAAAGATATATATACAGTATTGTACAAAAGCCTGTTTTGATAATGTCAATGGTTCAACAAACTCAGTGAGATTAAGCGGTAAAGATAATGTCAAGGAGTTCAATGTTTTATGTTTTAGCCCCCAAAGAGGCATGAGGTGAATTTTCACAGTCATCTTCATATTTAAATGTTTTTTGCTTTGTGTTTAATTATTAAATTATTTTGGATCAAATTAATTTCAGTAATTCATGCTAGCAAGGTTTGATACAGTAAGATAGTTACTCTTGTATTTCTGTGTGTTTTATAATTGTTATTGCAGCTTTCAGTTTGCAAACTGTAGCTTCATCCAACTTCATTCTCAGCTCATTGGGTGATTTACGTACGACCATAGAACTGAACGATTGGCGTGTTTCAGTTCAGTGATACTCATACGCAGACAGAGATAAAATTAAAATTAAAAATACACATCGATTAAAAAAGTATTTTTATTTGTCCACAATGAGAGTCAAACCCACAGACAGACCAGCAAAGTATTCAGTCAAACTGAACTGAACTGATATCAAACATGTATGGAAGACAACAACTGCAGCATTTTATCAAACTTTCACAAACAACAAGCTTCACTGCTAAAAATGTTTATGAATCAAACAGAAAAAAAAGACAAACTCTGCAGCGTTATTTCCACAACTTCCCAACGCGACATCCTGACACATGGAGCCTATAGATTCCTGACAGTGAGCCCACTAAATAATACTGACGGCACACCAGCACTAAATATCGATACTTGGCGGTCATGAATCAATATAAAAATCGCCACCCAAAATATTGCCACACTATGCTGTATGGATTTGAACCCACCTCTAGTAACTACGTACATTTACTGCAGTAAAATCTGCAACCTAAATGACATAAAAGACCGTCTGTCAGCACCACCCATAGACTCCTATGAGTGTTTGGCGTCTCGCGGTACAGATGTATTCTATGCATCCTTTTTAAAAAATAATTTCTAAACATCTTATTTTTACTGTTATTATTGTGTGTTATATTCCATCTTGTCATCCAGTCTGTATATTATTTTTCAATTTTATTTAATTAAATATTACTTTTTCTATTATTACTGTTTATTTTCCATATATTTATAATTTTTAATTAAGATTAATACAATTTTATTTTCAATTACAATTTTTCCCTTTCAATGATTATAAAAACAAAATAACTAATATAAAACTATAATAAAGCCATTTTATAAAGTCGCTTGCATTACGAATCCATTTCACAGCGACGACTTCTGACCTTTTCTGCTGAAGTTTTAATTGGATTGCGTTGAATATGTTTAGAAGAATTTGTTTTATAAAAGTTTTCGGTGTACTACAACATATGATCTAACTGATCTTGTTCTAATGAATTTTTCGTAATTTATTAAGTTTATATGTTGAATAAACTATATTTAGAAGTTTTCAGGAGAACATAGCTGATTTATTTATTTTTGATCAAAAGTATTTTTTATTTTTATATGATATACATTTTGAAATACATTTTAAAAATTGATAAATTCATTCATAAATAATACATATATATTTCATTTTACATGAATTTATTTCTACTGAATTATATTTAATATAAGGGTATCCATGAAGTCAATGAATCATCAAGTTAAATAATAATTAATAATGTCAATGTTGACCAAAACATTTATAATAATAATAATAATAATAATAATAATAATAATAATAATAATAATAAACGTTTTGACCTTTTTTGCTGAGTTATAAATTAGATTGTGTTGAAAATATATTTATAAGAGTTTTAGTTTTAGTTTTGATGAGTTGTCTGTGGCAGTGTACATTTGTATTGGTCATAATTATTTTTAAATTAAAATAATTTTTAAATTAATTAAATATATAATAAGTGAATAAATAAAATAAACTTCATGTATATAAATACATAAAAAATATACACAAATAACTATATCTAAAGTTAAAAATCCATTGATCTATGATTGATGAAGCCAATAATTGATCAAGTTTAACAACTGATCTCAATATTGACCAAAATAGCTGTGATTATCAAAACAAGCAGCTCTTGGTGCTATAAAATAAGGTTTATTATCATTATTTTTATTATTATTATTAAAAAATAGAATACTTTACTGACTGTCCTTCCTGTCGTCCCTGACAAACAGTCTTAGCTGCCTCGAGGATCAATAATCAGCTGGACGGTTGGCGAGAAGTTTAAAGAGAAACTAACATTCTGAAGCGTGACGGAGGCTCAGAGCTGCAGGTCTGAGCGACTCGCTGCACCAACAGACTGCAGGAATATTTAGACTCTGATACAGCCTCCATCACTACCTGCAGTCAGAGGTAGTTGGCGGTGTTAACTTCAGACCTGACTGCTGACACACACACACACACACACAAACACACACACACACGCACGCACACACGCACACACACAATCTGAGCACCTTCTGGTGGTTTTATTCTTCTGGGGGTGTTTGAAGCCCACAAAGTACTGCAGAACACAAAACACTGATTAATGTCTCTCTCATACACATCCATGGATGCACGCTCACACACACACACACACACACACCAGCAGCCACAGTTGGAGCCGTGCAGGCTGTTTGTATGAGCTGCTTCTCCCCGGCTGCAGTAAAGCTGCTCTCTGTGTATACAGGATCTGAGGTGAGGAGACATAATAAGCCCTGATCATCCACCCACACACACACACACACACACACACACACACATACACACACACACACTCTGCATTTTGCTGCATCATGCCTCAGTGTGTGTGAGGAACAGGAGAGGCAGAGTGAAGGAAGGACTCCTTTATGTTTTACACATTCCTGTTTACAGTTCAGTTATTATAATAAATATCTCGGTCTCTAACAACAGAGTGAGATCTCTCAAAAACAACTCATCAGATTCACATGAAACATCCTGTGATGATTCAGATCTATCTGAAAACAGATAGAAGAAAAAAAGAGGAAATTAAGAATAATTATTGAAAGAATGATATAGAAGGATGTCTTTATGAAGGAGCTCTTATACAGCAGAGATGAGGAGAATAATCAGCCTGCAGTTGAACACAAACACTGAGCTGCTGTCTGAAAATATTTATTCTACTCCAAACTGCTCATGATTGCATGGCCTGACATCACACTTTGGTTTAATTCTTTAAAAGAGAATATTGCATTTAAAAATGTCATCATTGTGTTTTATTAGTGCTCTTTATGTTTAGTTCAGTGTTTTTCAACAGAAAGGTCAGCCTGACTACAAGCTTTATCTTCTCATCTGAGCCTTGAAGGTAATAAAATAAAACCTTCACCTTCACCACCTTCGTTCTGTTCGTTCACAATAAAAGCTCACCTGAGAGCATTTAGCTGAGAAGCAACTCAACAGACAAAACAGCTCAAACAAAAAAACAAAAGGCTGACAGTAAGCTATGGAGCTCTGAGATCAGGTTTGAAGTGGTATTGTTTGCCATGTTGCAACACTAAAATGATACAGGAGCTACAAGAAAACCAGGAGCAGCTGATATCAGTGAGGAATCAGCAGCAGATCGTGTGGTCGTCTTCAGCAATAATAAATATGTAAACAGATAAATCCACTGATCCACTGCAGCTTTAACATCCAGGCTAAGATAAAATAAAGATCTGCACAGCGTTGATTATTAATCATCATCACAATCTCATCTCACGGGACAAAAAAACCATCATGAAAGCCCACAAGAAATGTTGGTACTGTACTTCACATACTTAAACCTCTCATCTTTGAACCACAAATGTGTTGAATATGAACGTTTCTGAACCTTTTCTCACTGTGATGGCCGCGCTCCTAAACACTTAAAAACTCTTGGGATTAAGTTTAAAAGTATCAATTTCACTCTCATTATCTCTTATTAACGATCTTTATCATGTTATCACATATTTTCTTCATATCGTGTAGGTTGTTTAATAACTGTATATAATGTATAAAACAGCTGCAGCTTCTTGTTATAATCAAATGATCAGTTTTTAGTGGTACCATTAAATCCAGATGTCATAACTAGGCCCGTCACAATAATTACAATATCAACTTATCGTTCAATATATAAAAATGGACACAATAGTTTTTTTCTGGACTCAATATATTGACTTTTTGTGCTTTTTTGTGTTTAAAGTAAAGCTGCGAATGTTTGACAGGCAGCACGAAGTGGCGGAAAAAAAACTATATTTCCCTAGCAGCCATTCCAGCTGTATATATGTTATTTTCATAATAAAATAATATAATACATAATGATTATCTCACTGCATTGCATATTTATCTATGTTTTATTTATCTAGGATATTTTAATATTTATTTTCCACATTTCAATTCCAATGTTTAATATTAAAATTCATTGCTGTGGAAAAGGATGAACTTATTATGCTCTCAATATAAAATTAAAACAACATCATTACAACTATACAACGATACTATCGTTTATCGTGATAGTTCCTGGGAAAATATATCGTCCTAAAAAATGTGTTATCGAGACAGGCCTAGTCATAACCTCTGTTCAGATTGTCTGCTGAAGAGGAGGAGCGATAAAGAAGAAGAGAAGAGCGTTTGAGGAGAGAACTCAGAGGTTGTGAGGGTAAATAACAGAGAGATGGAGGCTGTTTCTCTTGAGTCTGTTGGATCCTGTCGGGCCTTTTAGGGATTTTCTGGCCATGTGGACGCATTATGTTCTGCTTCACACTGGTCTGCTGCCGAACAATGACCTGGAATTAAAATCCTCAAGTAGCAAAAGACAGAATAAAGAGTCAGAGAGTCCAGAGGAATCTCCTCAACACTTTAATCATCTCTTCTGTAGCTAGGAGCCATTTGTTAGCGAGCCGCTTCATCAAAATGGTGTTTTTTTATGTTAAAGCTTCAGTAATAAAGAGCTGAGCTTCTCTCCCGGATGTGACGTCGCTGTGATCACAGGCTCATGACTCTTTGCTGCCTCCAGGTGTGAAATGGAAACCCATTAATTTCCTCCACCCGCAGAAGGAAAAACTGATTCAGTGGGATTCTCTTCATCTCAAACCATCAAGGAGATAAAACACAGAGAGAGAAGAGATGTAAAGACACAGAGGAGGACACGAGAGACAGGCACCTGCAGGTCACTGAGAACCTGCAGGTCACTGGGACAGAGAACCTGCAGGTCACAAGGGACATAGAACCTGCAGGTCACAAGGGACAGAGAACCTGCAGTCACTGGGACAGGAAATTGCAGAAGACAACTGGAAGATAAACTGATGGAGAAAAACCCAGGAGAAGAGTAGAAACGAAGCAGACACTCGTATGTGCACCATACCAGACGACCTCAGATGCCGTTTGTTAATTCGACCCACAGGAGCATTTCCATGATGCTGCAGCAGATCAACACGTCCTCATGCACAAACACAACGACTGCTGTTGTGAAAAAGCTGCAGTTTTATTCTGACTTCATTAAAAAGAACTTTGGAGTCTTTTAGTCCACCTGAACACTGAAGCAGTCATTTTGAAGAGACCAAGATGTTCCAGTTAACTCGACGAGAACACAGAGCACTGTGGTAGGGACCTGTCAGTCATGCTGTAGCCCCGAAAAAAACATATTTTTCCCATATTGCAATATCAGTCAAAATATAAGATATTTTTTACCAAAATCTGCAGCCCTACATGATATATTTTATTCTAAATAAATGTACTATTTTGCACAATCAGAACTTCTTTCTACTTGTTCTGCAGTATTTCTACTTTTATTTCAGTAAAAGATCCAAAACACAACCCTGCTCTCTGTCTGTCTGTCTGTCTGTCTGTCTGTCTGTCTGTCTGTCTGTCTGACCTTTCCCCCAGACAAAGGTTCTACTCACACAGGAAATATGCAAATGTTAGAGACTGACTGAAGAGGAAGGAGCTCTGTCTCTCTCCATGCTTAAATGTTCTCTGCAGGAGAAGCTAAATCATCTCTGTGTTATAATAACGTTCTGCAGCGTTACTAACACACCTTACAGCCTGAATCCGTCCCAGAAATCCTGAGCGGGGAGTCGGCTCAGAGTCAGCTCGGAGGTTTCCAGGCAACAGCCTCTCTCCTCGGGGATTAAAGCAACAATGCTGCTGAGTCAACTCCTCCAGCTTCTCTTCCCAGCAGTCTGTGTGACTCAGTCTCTGTCTTTTCTTCCTCAGCACTCCCACCGGCAGAGCGGGGAGCTAATGAAGCTCCACGCTGCCGGGGCCAGGGGTCGGATTCTCCACCTGCACAGCCGGGCTGAGCGAGATGGAGCCACCGCTCAGTCACGCCGAATAAACACAGAATACACAGAGACTGGAGAAAGAACCAGAGTCGGAGGAGCCTGAGGACCAGGACTCTGCTCGGGGGACAGTTATGCACCAATTTGTGCCTTTTCTGAATCATTTCATGGTGGAAATGTCTTTAAATATGTAAGGGAAAATACACATTCAGACTGCAGGTGACAATTTAAGATATTAAAACAAACAAACCAGGACCCAGGAGGCCGGAGCTCCGGTCCCTGAGACGCCAAAAGGAAACCATGATTTATTCAAGTAAACAAGCCTGAAAGAAACTGAAAGTGAAAATGTGATCATACAGTGAGCGACCACTGAACGAGCTGATAACAACCTCAACCTGCTCTCACCAATCTGCGAACAAATACCTCGATTTTACACTTTCAAATCAAATGCAAAACATATCTGACCCTCAGAGTCTCTACCACAGCTCCCATAGACTCCTATGAGAGTCTCTACCACAGCTCCCATAGACTCCTATGAAAGTCTCCACCACAGCTCCCATAGACTCCTATGAGAGTCTCTACCACAGCTCCCATAGACTCCTATGAGAGTCTCTACCACAGCTCCCATAGACTCCTATGAGAGTCTCTACTGCAGCTCCCATAGACTCCTATGAGAGTCTCAAGACATGGTCTTTTTTTGGTTATTTTATATCTTCTTTTTCCCCGTTCTCCTGGTGAAAGTCCTGGTGTGTCTGACCCGTCCTCCGTCCCTAAGTGACTCTTTGTGCTTTATACTCTGAATCACTGCGGCCTCTAGGGGGCGCCACTAACTCCAGAAGGAGACATGAGGAAGGATCAGTGATCAGATGCAGCAGGATGGATTCTGTGTCTGCAGTGCACAAAATCTGAAGGTGTGAAGTTATTTTATTTGGTCACAGATTGAAGAGAATTGGCTGATAACCTGCTGGACTGAGTAGAAGGTGGAGCAGCACTTTTCCCGTCATAACAACCACTCAAAGTGTTTTAAACTACAGATCACACCAGCTGCTCATCAGTCACATTACAATAACTGTTTCACACTAAACAACAGAAATGAACTACGACAAACAGAAACAATGCTGACTTCACTTTACGGCGGTTGGCGTCCACCAACGCCATTCTCACGCTGATCTTTACTTCTTATTCTAATGACTTTGCAAGTCTTTAACTTCCTGTCATTATACAAATCTCTCATCCTCAGAGGGGAGAGAGAGCTGATGACTGTTTGGTCGAGTTCAGTTTCAGTTTGACATCATGACATTTCATTAAATATAAATATATGTATAAAGGTGAAACATGTCATTGATAAAGAGCAAGCACAGACGAGCCACTGTTAAAAAAAAAAGTCCCTCTGAGCTCTGAAAGAAACTAGAGGAACAGAACAGAGACTGAACATGATTCTACTCCAGAACACTCACATCTGTTCCGACAGAAACAGCTGGAGTTCATCTTCATGATTCAACATCTCGGAAACACACGATCCAGTCTGAACAACAATAAACTCAGTGAGCATCATATAACTTTATTCAGATCATCTTTCATACCCACGTTTCACCTGAAATATCACAAGGAGCTGAGCTGGTAAATATCAGAGAACAATAATAGTAATGGGAAGATAATAATAATAATAATAATAATAATAATAATAATTATAATAATTCTGTCATCACTAAGAACAGTTCTGTCAGAAGTAGATTTACAAAATGACACGATGTGTCGCACAAAGCGCTCCAGTTCATTATATTGTTTTCTATATAGATACTAAAGTATCAAAAGGTGACTGTCTGTCTGTCTGTCTGTCTGTCTGTCTAACATATATAATATACCAGAGGGGACACTTCACTGCAGAATGAGCACATTTTACTGTTGATATTCCAATATGTGCCCAAAGACTATTTTTAGTACGATGAGGAAACGACACAGCTTCAAGTCTTTAAATCTGCTGCAGACAAATATCTAAGCAGAACTGGTGATATTGCATTTATAAAACGTCTCATATGATTTTTTGTCCTAAACATCATAAACTTGTTGAGCTCTTTGCAGTTTCTGATCAAACTATATTTAGTCTTCTGTTGTTTCAGACAATAGAAAGTGAAGATGTGACCTTTGAGATGTTCAGCAGCCTGACTCGTCTTCTACTCGATCCAAACCGACCTGCAGCTCAGCAGCTGGGTGTGCAGGGATTAACTTCACACTGATCAAGCTCTGTTTTACACACGTCCCAGCTTCTTTGGAATCATGGTTGTTTTAGAAATTTCTGCAATAGCTGCAATTTCCAATGAAATATGCTTCAAGTTGACTGTGTTTTTAGGTGATTATTTGATGTTAAAAACTAAAACAGCACAGTATAACGTCAAGTTTAATTAACTTTTAAACAATAATTCTACAGGAGGCTTCAAATCAACAGATCCTGATCTGATCAGCCTGAAGGCAGATCATTAAAGATCTACAGATTATTCTAAAGTATAAAAAGGCTTTTCTATCTCAGAGCAAATATTTAATCATGTTTATTCATTTCAATAACATACAACATTTCCATCCAGTTGATTTACCTAATTCCAACATAAACCAGAAAAGTATATCAAATAAATCTGAGACAAATAGATGATAAGACATTAATGTAACTATAATTAATAGAATTTAGAGTTTATGTAATTAATGTAATTACTGTTAAAGCATTCTTCAAATGTGACCAAGCAAATAACATTTTAATTGGATTGAATTTGGGAAAAAATGTATTAAAAGTGATTAAATATCAATGTAATTTGATAAACTCTATAAGCTAGAGCTGCAAACATTTCTTTGAGTCTTCATTTCAGATTTATTGGATTTAATTACATAAAGGGTGCCTTTTTGGTTAATGTTCGGTTTACTGGACTCACTTGGATGGAAATATTGAAACATTTCTTTTAGTGTTGGAAGCTGGTGGAGGTGTGTGTTCAACCAGCAGGCCAAACACGACAATACACACATGAAGTTTTCTACCAGTCCAGCCAACCCCAAAGCTGACAGCCATGAGTTCAGGTTATAGGTTATAGAGCCAGAGGCAGCAGACTGAGGCCGGTCACTCAGGTGGACGCTCCGACCTGCTGAGGCTCAGATCAACACACTGAGCTTTTCCTTATTACTCAGCTCTTTTTTTGAATGATCTCCCATCACCAGCGGCTGTGGAGCTTTGGCAACATCTCTTCACATCGCCGAGCTGCCAACCAAGCATATTTCACTTTGAATTTAGGACACAGACAATATGATGCTGCTCTGTTAGTGGAGTTATCTTACTGCGTGTCAGCAGATCATCAGCACTGCAGCATGAAATATAATCTACAAGCCTTCATTTAAAGTTTTCCTCTCACTCTGAGGGGACGAGTGAGGAGCAGATTGTGCTGTTGGGAGGCAGATTCCTCCTTAAAGAGCGTTAAAAAGTTTAAGGTCGTTGCATCAGAGCAAACAGAGATAACCAGCAGAGAGACACCCAGCAGAGAGAGAGAGAGAGAGAGAGAGACAGACAGGTGCACGCACACATGCACACCATGAACGCGCACCACCGACAGGTCAATAGGAGCAGAATCGCCTCCTCTGCGCAAATTAAGCGCTCACCACCCACTGACACCAGCGACAATACCGCTAATAACTCTGATAATTGTGCCATTAACAGTCCTCCTCACACTGCAGCACGCAGCGTGACACCCCGCCGCGATGTCATGTCGCATTTCATTACGATTTACAACCATCAGCTGCTCAAAAACACACGACAGAGGGGACAGAGAGCGCAGCGGCGGCAGTGCGGCAGCGCCGGCGGAAAACACGCAGTTACACCGCGAGTGTGGAGGAGGCGCGCAAACACACACACACACACACACACACACACACACACACACACACACACACACACACGTATCTCATGGGGGTGTTGTTTTCTTACCAGTACAGCAGCTTGTTGTGCAGGATCGCGGGCGTCTTGTCCGAGGCGCAGTTGATGCACCACATTGTTGCTGCTGATCAGCGGCTGCCGCTGCAACAACAACCGGGAGGATACGGAGCACCGGCCAGAGAGAGAGAGAGAGAGAGAGAGAGAGAGAGAGAGAGAGAGAGAGAGACAGATGGGAGAGAGAGACAGGTGGAAGAGAGAGAGATACCGACCACCGACTATCCAGTGCTGCCTCAGCCTCTCTCTCCTGCTCTGGGTCTGCCTCTCTCCACCCTCTCTCCTTCCCTCGCTCTTCGTCAGAAACGCATCATCTCCATCCCTCCTTCATGCACCTCTCTCTCTCTCTCTCTCTCTCTCTCTCTCTCTCTCTCTCTCTCAACTGTTTATATTCTGCTGTTTTTTCTTCTTCAGACTTCATAAATAAGCTCACACGTGCATCCACTTAAAAAACTCAACCTTTACAGGAATCTTGCAGCCCTTCTGTGACATTAGGGACTCTCAGGAGTCTGATTTTAAACAAATGTGAGCAGCAGAAGCTGCCAGAAGCTGATATTCAGCAGACAGTCAGAGCTGCATAAACACGTCGCTTCAAGTTCTGATGAGATGATGAAAAACAATCCAGGAAGCTGCTGTGAGCAACAGATCCATGAGTCTGAATGCAGCAGTTTATAAAAGGCTGAGGCAGGATTCTACTGATCACAGCGACATATATTTCATTCTCTGACACCAGAATTGTGAGGTAAACGCACACATGTGAGCTTCCTGTCAAGGTGAGCTGCCGAAACCTGCAGTACTTGGCTTAGCCACTCGGGGCTGGCTCCAAACATCCAATAAATCCTCAGCCACAGAAATAAATGTGTACTCATCCTGAGGAGGAGTCAGACAACGGTTTGACAACTGTTTGTGACTGTTATTTTTAACCTCGTGAAATGTCGGTGCAATCGCTGTTTTAGACACGTGGTTAACGTTGTGAAAAGGAATTAGTTAGTAAAAGATCAGCTGTAGGAACATGTTCTGGCGTTCTCAGACTTTATATAAATACCTTTGAGTCAACAGAAGATAGTTTTAAGTATCCTGATAGAGTATGAAGAACCCATATGTCAGCAGTTAAGCAACAGGGCAGTTCTGCTCTTTTTACATTCTCCTCTGTGTGTTCTTGTGATTCACTGCAATAAAATCTATATAAATCTATAAGTCCTGCAGCTCTATCTCAAACATGTCTTTGTGCTGAATAACACAGTTAGAATATCTCTAATAAATAATGTTTTAAGATAGGAACAAAACAGAATTTATATATAAACACTTTTCGGAATGCCCAAAAGTTTTCTCCACATATTGAAGTAAACAGCCTCTCCTGTCCCCTTCTCTCTGCTCTGTGTAAACAGCCTCTCCTGTCCTCCCCTCTCTGCTCTGTGTAAACAGCCTCTCCTGTCCTCCCCTCTCTGCTCTGTGTAAACAGCCTCTCCTGTCCTCTCCTCTCTGCTCTGTGTAAACAGCCTCTCCTGTCCTCTCCTCTCTGCTCTGTGTAAACAGGTTTTCAGTGAATATTTGTCACGTGACCGTTGGTCTAAGCAGAATCAATCATGTCTTCACAGTGTCTCTGAGGAGCAGAATTTTATGTTTTTAACAGGATCTGATTAGTGCAAACGCTTTATTTTCAATGACACATGTAGAATAAAGAGATTCTAACACAAATATCAACATTTTAACACAAGTTTTAGTCACTTTTTATCACTGACACCGTCATAATTGATGATTCATTAAAGGACCGTCGGAAAGTTTAAACTCTAAACTTTTAGAGTCTTAACCATCTAAAGAAACTCTTACAGTTGCTTTAGATGGTTAAGATCTAAGACTTTTTTCTATGCACACAAATCTGTTCAGATCTGTTAGTGAGCACTTCTCCTTCACTGAGGTGATCCTTCCACCTGACAGGTGTGTCTACGATTAAACGGTGTATTTCTGGCGATTTTAAGGTTTAAATCTCCATTTTTTAAACGGACTTTGGTATAGATAAATGCTCCACTGTGTATAACCAAAGTTTCAGTAATAATCAATACTGATAAAAACAATATTAATAAACTCTGCCTCGCTCCATAATCTCTCTCTCTCTCTCTGAATATTTACAGTGGATTTAATAGTCTATCACTGCCTCCTCATCTAATTTATAACCTCTCGCTTTCTTTCTCTATTTATTGATATGAATGTCAAAACCAACAATAAGACGCAGCTGCATTAAAAACACATTAAAGTTTGTTTAAAGACACAACAGCAGATGATCTGCTCAACATGCTCCACAACAACAGTTTGAAATGATCATTGTACCCAGTTTGATCCTCAATAAAACTCTGCAACTTTCTTCAAAAGAAAAACCATTGAATTGAAGTTAACATCACTCTGTCACTCCCTGTCCTCGAACACCTTAACATCAGCATTTACCTGCATTTATTTGACTGTTTAAACTTCTTTAATAACACCTAACCAGGACATTTTTTGCCCTAACCCTAGAAAAGTAGTTTTGTAGTGTAATCATAAGAAAACTGTTGTAGAAACTGTCTTAGGTGGAGCACGCCTCGCCATGCAACCAGATCTCCAACCTAAAGGACAGCACCACCCATTTACTCCTATGAGTGTTTGGCTCACAGTACAGAGCAGAGCGCTCTAAAAATATCACAGACGTCATTCTTCATACACGTACGGTTCACTGCTGCAGTTTCTGTGGATTTAGGCTACTAAAATGGGTATGCGGGTGGATTAACCCCTGAAGGAACTAAGCGTCTTGCCTTGCACAGCTTGTCTAGGTTTAACTTGATGAGGAGGGAGGGTGGACACCCAGCAGGTCGAAAAAATAAGACCTGTCAAAGGGCGAATGGATGGATGGATGGATGGATGGATGGATGGATAGATGGATAGATGGATAGATATATAGATAGATATCAGCACAACACCAATACAATAAAGTAGAATAGAATAAAGTTAAAAACTAGAATGAATGTGCAAATTTTTTACAAATTTACAGAGTGCAAGAAACAATTTAAAAAAAATACAAGGAAATAATGTACAAGAAGAAATACTGTGCGATACTGACATGGGAGAGTGCATAAACAGTGCAGAATTAGTGCATGATTGGTTGATGTTATGTAGTGGGTCAGGCCTGGTGCTCCATGGCATCGCAGGATGGAATCGGAAAACTGGCTCTTGAATATTGCAAGTTGGAAGAATATGACACCGTAAAATACAACAAGAACTGCAGAAGATTGATCAAATGAAATGAAATGAAAGAACTGGTGAAAAACATCATAGTGCACATACTTGGGTACAGATTATGATGATGATGCTTCAAAATCACTGAGCTAGGTTTAGGGCAGAAACCTTCCTGATTAGGCTCTAAAAGACAACAAGAAAACAAGAAATAAATGCTGGAAATGCTGGAAGTAGTTATGAGGACGACGAAAAAAGTTGTTAACTTTTGTTTTTCATGGGGCACCAACGCCGACACTCCGTTCTCCTGCTCTTATTCTGTTGTTGGTCATTTAATGTGTTATTTTGGTAAATTTACATCTTTTTGGATAATTTTACATCTTTTTTTGGTCATTTTGTGTCTTTTTTGGGCTAAATTTGTGTCTCTTTTGGTCATTTTGTGTCTTTGTGTCAACCCTGTCCTCCTGGTGAAAGTCCTCCATTTGTTGGACCCGTCCTGCTCCCTTTCTCCTGAGTGTGATATCATTATTTAAACTCCACATTACTATCAACCATAACTGCTACATCAGCAAGATGGAGTCTGAAACGTGAATATGAGTCGTATTAACTGCCTGTGTTTCTGAGAGGAGATTGGTCTGACCCATACTGTAACTGCTGATCTTGTTGATAACAGTGGAAACGGGTGATTTCACATCCAGTTTCATGAAAACCTGGCTGGTAGTTTTTCTGTAATCCTGCTGACAAACTGAACCAAGAACATGAACTTCACGACAGGAGTGAATATAAATATATATCAGGCTAACTGAGTTCATTGTGATAATGAGACAAGAAGACAACTTGAGACTTGATAAAATGCTCTGAGGACAGTTTGATGAGTTTGGCAAACTTTAAACAATTTCACTGAAACTTCCAGTTAACAGCAGGACGGAGCTGCTGATGTTACAGCTGCAGCCAGGACCGACTTCACTCTGCATGCAAACAGGATTTTCTACCGTAACCTGTAATCGAACAAAATAATGCAGTAACCAGTTGACAGCTTTAAAATTCTGACCACACGGTGTTAAACCACTTTGATTATCAGAATGAAAGAAGAAGGAAAGTCCAGAGAGCGGAGGGTTATTGAGGTGAATATTGTTATAATAAATACAATGAGGCGATCTCTTATTGCATATACAGCAGTAGATAGAGGTAGTTCAAATGTTACAGCAGTAGAAGTCTGAGTTTTAAGATTTATAGAAGAAATAATTTATGCAATAATACCAGAAGTTTGACATGTGAAGCAGAACTCCAGCTCTGTAATATATCATACAGCAGCTGATATCACTGTGCATGAAGCTGGAGGTGTTGGAACAATCGTTGCTCACTTTATTAACGTCAGTCAGTGAGAGCAGCTGCTCATTAGCTGACTTCAGCATTATAATCATTAGAAGAAATGTACAGATTTGTTTCAGATAATTAGAGAAAACAGGATGAAAAGTGAGACTTCTGAGAGTTTGTTGTGTTTGCATCTAACGAGCATGAAATGAGAATCTCACAGACTGTCACGCCACCAAAACAGCAAACAGAGTGACGGGAGGCTGCAGAGAGAGAGAGAGAGTGAGTGACAGCTGACTGCTCCCAGTGTGTGTGTGTGTATGTGTGTGTGTGTGTGTGTGTGTGTGTGTACAGCCTCAGGGCCAAACGCCAGCGTGAAAAACACTCAAATATTCAAGCAAATGCTGCTCTCGTTCAACTCACACATGCTGAGTAACTGACTCACTGAAACTATACATCAGCATCTATAGACTGAAACTCAGGAGTTTAACATGAAAACTGCATGTAGTCACTTCACTACAGCTGCAGACGCTCCTGTTCAGAGACACGACAGGACGGCTTCTTCAGGTTGCCACTTTGTTCATTTATAATGAACTTAGAGGAAGCTGGTGCACATGCAGCCACGTCTACAATGAGATATATTCATAAAAACAGAACAAGACAAATGCACATCTTTAGAAATATGACCAAAAGAATAAGTATATTTCAGTCATGGATCTATAGCTTTATTTATCTGGTCCCTGGACTCTGACTGAATGGGTCCACAGGGACCAGGACCCACAGGAGACAGGAAGCCTCTCGAGGTTCTTCAGAAAAAATGTCACTGAGAGAGGCAGTAAAAGACTACAAAGACATGCACTACAAAAAGACACAAACCAAACACAAACAGATGCAAAGCAAATGCTGTGCTGTAGGACTGAGTCCTTTTCCCTCAGAGTCAGTGGGGTTGTTGAACAGGTTTTTGGTCAGATGCAAGAGATTTTCACATTTGTTGTACAACCTAAAATACCCCACTGTTCAATTTGAAACTTTTACATGTCTTAAAAGAAGCAGATGCTGTCAAGTGACTGAATGTGATGACAGAGGTTCATCCCTGATCCTTCACAGCCTCAAACACTGAGAGGAAAGGTTGGAAGCTAATACTGAACCTAACGTTTACGTTATCCTCTGGGGGTTTACGCTTCAAAAATCATAAAATCTGTGACGGTTATCTTGCTGAACAGAACATGTAAGTATAATACACTTTGGTTTTCCACAGAGCTTTTTCTGTTTCTTGCATTCTGTGAAATTATCCAAGTACCAATGGAGAAATCCAAGACAATGCTCACAGGCTGGACAACAGAAACATGTAATTGTGCAGAGATATATAGAGATGTCTAGAGATGTAGAGAGATTTATAGAGATGTATAGAGATATATAGAGAGATTTATAGAGATGTATAGAGATATATAGAGATGTCTAGATATTAGTGGAGCGGCTAAGTGATATAATCTTTCAGTTTATGATACAAGCGTGAAAATTGGCATGAACACTCTCCATGGGTCACTTAACAAGAAAATTGTCCAAGACATTTAAAATTTTAAGATGGCGGCCATTTTTCAAGATGGCCGACACCTAAGTGGAGCAGTTAAGTGATATAATGGTTTATTTGGTGATACAAGCATACAAATTGGCATGAGCAGTCTCTGTTGGTCACTTGACAATAACCCACCCACAGTTACTTGAAATTCCAAGATGGCGGTCATTTTTCAAGATGGCCGACAGCTTAGTGGAGCAATTGAATGATATAATGGTTTATTTGGTGATACAAGCATAAAAATTGGCATGAGCAGTATCTGTGGGTCACTTCACAATAACCCACCCACAGTTACTTGAAATTCCAAGATGGCGGCCATTTTTCAAGATGGCCGACACCTTAGAGGAGCAATTGAATGATATAAAGGTTTATTTGGTGATACAAGCATAAAAATTGGCATGAGAAGTATTTGTAGGTCACTTGACAATAAACAACGCATAGTTACTTGAAATTCCAAGATAGCGGCCATTTTTCAAGATGGCCGACACCTTAGTGGAGCAGTTAAGTGATACAATGGTTTATTGGGTGATATACGCATAAAAACTGGCATGAGCCGTATCTGTGGGTCACTTGACAATAAGCCAGCCACAGCTACTTGAAATTTCAAGGCGGCAATTTTTTTTTTCAGGATGACTGCCGCCTGCCATGTGGACCTTTAAATTATGAATTTTCTCATAGAAATGTATTGGGTTCCTCAAGAGAGGTTGTTTGACTGTGCTTTGTCTGACTCCTTGCCCACGACCTGTCCAGTTTGGTAAAACCTGACAGGAGTTCCCTCCCACCGGCGTAGCTCTCCGGGTTCACCGAGGTACACAAGCTCCCTTACCATGAGGGCTTTTTTAAATACTTTTTTAAATTACTTTTTTATAACTAACCATTACTTCTGCCATTAAACATGCCAAATAAATACTAAGGGGTGGGGAAACACAGTTGTGGTGCTGAACGGACAGTGCTCCAAATTAATAATTGAGCAATGGTTAATACTGAATGGCAATAATGACAGATCCAGAGGCAACAGCAGCTCATGCTGACACAGAACCATGATAAACAGTATCTGAAACTATATTAGGGAACTAAACTGAAAATGTGAAAGCAATGTTACAAAGTAAAAGCTGAACATGTCACAGTAATAGGCTGGTGACAAAATAGAACATAATGCGCCAATGTGTCGAGGGGAAGCCGAGCCATAGGCCTAAACACAAAGGACAACAAGGAATAACACTGGCAAAAGACACAAGCAAATAAGTTCTAGCAGGGGCAACTGAGTCCATATCTGTAGCACTTACACTTTCCAGTACAAGCCTTGGTGCACCCACATTTTGTCAACTCCCAACAACTCTCTGCAATAGGTGGAAGTGGAGTCCAGAAGACTTTCCACTCCTTGTCCTGTTTAACTCATCCCCAGTCGGACGGGCTCGGCATTTGTGGGTGTCTCTTCAATGCCTGTCCCCACACATATCCAGCCTCATAAGAAGTCTGGGATCTTCTTGACCTCTTGACATGGATATCTTTGGTATCTTTAGTGTCTTTAGCAGCAGTAGGTGCCTTTTTTTGTGCCCTTTCCAGCTGTGTGTTGTTGAACATAAGTTTACAGCTTGAATGATATTTTGCTCTGTTTCTTGTCAATGTGCTTTCTATGCCATTACCTTCATCTAGTCGGGTTGGGCTACGTAAGATAGGCAGAGCATTTATTTTATGAAATAATGGAACATTTCTTGCAATGGTATCATAACCAGTATGACCTTGGTGTCCTGCTGTTTGTTTTCTCAACTGTTATGATGGCTTCTGCAATGTCTGCAGCAAATTCATAGGCAGAAGCCGAGGGTTTATCCTTTTACCACCTTTTAATACGCACTTTGATGTATGGGATACAACTAAGTTCATGCCTTAACCCTACACTTAGTCTGATCGTTCATCCAATGCCATTTTTACCCTGTACGATCTGTACACCACCCGGTTAACTAAAACTACTCAGAAAGTTGTCGTCTCTTCTTTGACTAACTTTACAATTGGCTGACATTGAACCCCACTCTGAGTGTAACAGCAGTCATATATCACCAGTGTGCCCTGGTAGTGCAGATAATCACTCTTGTCTAATCTGTCTATGATCAACAAATCAACACAACTGTATTATGATGTGTTAAAACTTGTTTTCCAGAATAATCTAAAACCCAATACATTTCTATGAGAAAATTGATCTTTGGAGTATCCAGGGGACGGCCATCTTGAAAATAGAAATTTCAAGTGGCTGGGAGTGTTTTTTTGTCAACCCAAGTAACTGTGGGTGGCTTATTGTCAAGTGACCCATGGAGACTGCTCATGCCAATTTTTATGCTTGTATCACCAAATAAACCATTATATCATTCAATTGCTCCACTAAGGTGTCGGCCATCTTGAAAAATGGCCGCCATCTTGGAATTTCAAGTAACTGTGGGTGGGTTATTGTCAAGTGACCAGCAGAGACTGCTCATGCCAATTTGTATGCTTGTATCACCAAATAAACCATTATATCACTTAACTGCTCCACTAAGGTGTTGGCCATCTTGAAAAATGGCCGCCATCTTGGAAATTCAAATAACTGTCGGTGGGTCATTGTCAAGTGACCAACAGAGACTGCTCATGCCAATTTTTATGCTTGTATCACCAAATAAACCATTATATCACTTAACTGCTCCACTTAGGTGTCGGCCATCTTGAAAAATGGCCGCCATCTTAAAATTTCAAATGTCTCGGACAATTTTCTTGTTAAGTGACCCATGGAGAGTGTTCATGCCAATTTTCACGCTTGTATCATAAACTGAAAGATTCTGGCAAAAATGAGCACTTAGCCGCTCCACTAATATGTATAGAGATACATAGAGAGATGTACAGAGATGTCTAGAGATATATAGAGATATAAAGATGTATAGAGATGTATAGAGATATATAGACGTATAGGTGTTTAGGGATATGTAGATATGTATTGAGATAAATAGAGATATATGGAGATATAGAGATGTATAGGTATATAGAGATATATAGAGATGTATAGAGATAGAGATAAATAGAGATATAAAGAGATGTATAGAGATATATACTATATATCTCTATATCTCTATACATCTCTATATATCTCTATACATCTTTATACATCTCTATATAATATAGAGATGTATAAAGATGTATAGAGATATATAGAGATGTATAGAGATATAGAGATCTATATAGATGTATATGATGTATAGGGATATATATAGATGTTTCAAGGTATATAGAGATGTATAGAGATTTAGTGATGTATAGAGATATAAAGAGATTTATAGAGATATATGGAAATGTAAAAAGATGTATTGAGATATATGGAGATGTATAGAGATGTATATAGATGTATATATATATATATATAGATGTTTCGAGGTATATAGAGATGTAAAGAGATATAAAGAGATGTATAGAGATGTATATAGCTGTATAGATATATATATATATATATTTATATAGATGTTTCGAGGTATATAGAGATGAATAGAGATATAAAGAGATGTATAGAGATGAGATGTATAGAGTAATATAGAGATGTTTAAAGATGTATGGAGATATATTGCGATGTAAAGAGATATATAGAGATATACAGAGATGTATAGACTGACATCATTTCTGTTGGTAATGATCAGAGTTATTGCCCAACAACACAGTCAGATTTAAATATAAACATCTGAACTGGAATTGATTATGATGATTTTATTTCCAGCTCTAATCTTTCCTTCTACTCCCAAATCTCTCACTCTCTTCTTTTCTTGGCACAAATCTCCCTTTCTCTCTCTCTCCCTCCCCCTCTTTCTCTCCTTTCTTTTTATCCATCCTTCAATCTCAGGACAGTTACTGTGGGCAACAAAGCGTGAAACATGAAAGAGCTTCCCCTCGGTTTCCACGGCAACAGGAGACGGGGCATACCATCATTTTCTGCTCGACAAAATCTTTCTCTCTCTCTCTCTCTCTCTCCCTTTCTCTCTCTCTTCCCCACTCTCTCTCTCCCTCTCTCTCTCTCTCTTCCCCATTCTCTCTCCCCCCCCCCCCCCCTCCCCTCTTTCATTCAGCTTTGGCCTAATTCTTCTTTTTTAGCGCTTTCCATCCTTTTCTCTGTCTCTCTCTACCCCTTATCAATCCATCCATCCATCCATCTCTCCTCTTCTCCCTCCACAGTGACTCTTCAGCCTAGGGACAAACTTCTATAATTCATCATTACTTCTCATAAGCTGCCCTCCTCCTCCTCCTCCTCCTCCTTCTCCTCTTCTTCCTCCTCCTCCTCCTCCTCCTCCTCCTCCTCCTCCTCTTCTTCCTCCTCCTCCTCCTCTCTGTTTATCTCTCTCCTCAAGTGTCTTTATTCACCGCTTCAAACTCTTCATCCTTAATTGGAATCCCTTTCTTCCAGTCTGTCATCTATCAAACTGTTCAACACTCTTTCCAAGAAGTCGGAGTAAAAAGAGAAAAATAAAAGGGGAACTGTGTGAATGTGGATATTTCTGATATTTCTGGGTTATTCAAGGTCAAAGGGTCAGCTCGCTGTGACATCACAGAGCAGAGGAGACGGGGGGATAAATGGAAGAACGAGGGATGAGGAAGAGCAAAAATGAAAATGAGGAGGATAAAAGGATCAAAAGATATGAAGATGTAATGAAAGAAAGGAAGAGGAGGTAATACAACCTTCCTTTTTATTTACCCCTCACTTTCTACATTCATAATTTATCAATCTCTCCATCATCACTCAGTCACACGCTCCTTCTTTCTATTTCTCTATTTTGTTCCCTTTCTTTTTCTCCTTCTTTGGTCCAACCTCCTTCATTTCTTCTGTCTTTTCACATTTTTTCCTTTTCTCTCCTCCTTCCTTTCATTTAATCTCCTCCTGCTTCCTCCCTCCCTATTTATCATCCTTTTCTCCCTCCATCTTTCATCACTGTCCCTATTTTTTCCCTTTTATCTCCTCATTTCTTCCATCCATCCAGCCATACATTCCATCCATCCTCTGTTTAGCTCCTCTTTTATGGTTCTCAACAACTTTTGCTCGGACAATTACAAAAAAGAGAGAGAGAAAGACAGAGAGAGAGAGAGAGAGAGAGAGAGACAGACAGACAGACAGAGACAGAGAGGGAGAGGGGAGAGAAGGGGAGAAAAAGAGAGAGGGAGAGAGGGAGAGAGAGGGGGAAGAGACAGAGAGGGAGAGAGGGGGAGAAAAAGAGAGAGCGAGAGAAAGAGAAAGAGGGGGAGAGAGAGGGAGACGGGAGGAGGATGTTGCTTGGAGACGGTTGCCGTGTTACGGGGAGGAGCAATAGCAGGAGTCAAGTGAGGTGTTGCTATGACAACGCAGGTTTCAAGCTGTCACTGATTTTTAGCATGTAGGAGGAGCTACACACATACACACACACACACACACACACACACACACACGCACACACACACACACACACAGCTTGGGAGAAAAATGCAACGTAACTGAAATATTTAAATGAGATTTAAATGAAATGCACCACATGATACACACACATGGAAACTACTGTACAGACTACACACACACACACACACACACACATACACGCACACTAACATGGAGGGGGCGGGGCTTATAACCTGTACTACAGCCCTCCACCAGGGGGCAACTTTTATCTGACACTTTTCAATCAAAACACAGGTGTGTGAAAATTTCCATGCGTGAACATTTGAACAAAACAGTGAACATTTTGTCTACTTTCTTTTTTGTGGCTTCACATTAAGCTCACATGTAAAAAATTTTATAGAGGTGAAAGTTTAAACATGACATGATACATGATAATTCAGATTATTTAAGTTCACACATCGATTCTACAAGCTCTGGCAAAATATTTCTCTTCATACAGAGCCTCCAACCCCCCACAGTGACCCCACGCCTGCTGACTCCTCTCACAGCTCCAGTCTCCTTCCTGACTCAACACTGACTCGTCACGCTGTATTCAGAAGTGTTAATGCCTAGACAACACATGCATTGCATGCAGAATTCATAGAGCAGTTCTAACTCACACGCCGGCTGCTGGAGTTTCACTCACGTGTCCTGGAGCATCTCTGTCATAGAGGAGGGCAGATCTCCAGGCTTTAGCTGTTGCAGCAGAGTCTGCAGTGCAGCATCACTGAGACAGAACTTGCTCGTAATAACTGTAATATTTACACTTTCAACATCCGATTTTTGTTAGAAAAACTACTTGCTTCAGGTTTTGCTGCTCTACAATAACATCCACAACTATTTTATCCTGTTCAGCTGAGAGAGGACAGTAATTATACATATGGCCACCAGAGGTTGCTCATCAGGAAAACGTGTACATTCGTCGATTTTTTTCTGAATAAACGATGAACACTATGTTTTTTTCCAGCTGAGGACTGCTGCAACAGAACCAAATGTAATCAGCTGGAGATGTACTGCAGCACCATACTGCACCACACACACACACACACGGAAACAGTCCAGGCATTGAGTAAATGTGTGTATAGACGAGACTGCAGGTGTGTGTGTGTCACTGGTGCATACTGTATGTAAGCACATCTGATGCTTCAGGCTGTGTATGTGTGTGTGTGTGTGTGTGTGTGCAGCAGCTGGGGTCACCTCTGGCCACTCAGCTGTCTCTGCAGCATTCACACATCTGCAAGTGTTTGTATAAAATCTTCATTTCCCTGCAGTTCATGTGGCTGAGTGAACATTGAGAGGCTGAGCTGCTGTGCAGAGCGTTTGTGTCTCCCTGCAGCAGCAGCAGATTACAGATGACACGCCTGCAGGAGACGAGACCACAAACAGAAACAGGAAGTAGTGTGACACTGAGGCAGAAAGTGAAAGCACACCAGATTGAACGTGCCTGTCGCTCAGTGAGCTGTGGAGCCGGCAGGGAAACATCCAGTCATTCATTTCATAGCAAACCAGGAAGTGCCTTAAGCTGCGTTCTACCAGAGATTCCAGCAGGGGGCGCTCTCGGCTGCAGAAGCATTTGGGTCCATTCATTTGAATACAAAATGAGAAAACTTCTCACTTGATTTATTACCTCAGAATGTTTTTTAGGGTCTCAATCACTAGTAAAAAATCTTCTTCAAGACAATTTGATGTTAATAGTTCAAATAATGGCCCCATTTAGAAGAAAATAGAAGATAAAGAATCATATGATTTGGGGCATGGCTACCTTGTTCAGCATGTGGTTGGACTAACAGACACTCCAAGGAGTCACTGGTCAGTGTTCAGGTCAGTAACAAACATTTAAACTAACACCCAGGTAATGCTAACATTAATCAGTCAGGTTGAGGTGTAGAGAGGCATATAGTCTGTGATCAGATCCCTCTCACTCCTCCACAGTCCAGATATGGCCTGCTCCCCGTATCTGAAACATGATGACGGCTCACCTTGTTAGTGACCTGTTAATCAAATATAGCCACGCCCCAAATAATCCGATCCTTTATCTTCTATTTCCTCTAAATGGGGCCATTATTTGAACTATTAACATGAGATTGTCTTGAAGAAGATTTTGTACTAGCGATTGAGTGTGAAGTGAAGTGTTGTCCTAAAAAAAAATTCTCAGTAGGGGTGCAACGATTGCAATTTTCTGGCCAATCATTTTTAAAAAGCCTGACCTGCCGATTCTGATTTTGGCTGATACCGATTTTTTTTATAACTCACAGCATACACCTTCAATGTTTGAATCTTATTTTATTGAAAAAAAAAAAAATAACACAGCAGTATTTTTCTTTAACAAATAAAGGAAATCACAATGTCTGAGGTAGTTAATAAAATGTTGAACTTAAAATAAATAGCAACAATTTACAGGACAAACTAAGAAGTAAATAAATAATAATAAATAAAGTGTCCTGAGATTTTGGTTTCGTTATAGTACAACATAGGCTACATACAACTAGGGATGGGCATCGATTTTCGAATATTCGAATAGTCATTAAGTCATAAAAAAATCGAATAGTTCATCATATCTGGCAGAAAAAAAAGTATGTATGTATTACCGGTGCCTTCCGCACGGGGGTAGCGTAGCATTTGATGATACAGCGTGACGGCTAGATGCCAAACTGTAGAAGAAGAAACAAACGGAGGAGAGGGTTTTCCACAGCAGGACAAGTTAGTTAGCCCCCAGAGGGATTTAGAGACTCTGGAGGTGACGTTTGGTTTTCACCGTTGCTAAATGTGCACAAAGTCAGCAGCTGAAAGCAGCATGGCTGTGAATTAACGCCATCGCTAACTGCGCACAGAGTGTCCAGTGCTTGTTGTAAACAAACAGAGATCGCTAAGTGAACACCTCCTGCAGCAGCAGCACATACACACTGTACCGCTACAGAGCTAACTGTAGCTAACTGCCGCTAACGGCACCTCTTCTTAACAAGCCGGCCTCCGGCTCGTTAGCGGCTTGTTAAGAAGAGTGAGAAGGAGATTTGTCTACAGTTGCTTTCTTGAAAAATAGTCGCTACGGGGGTCTGAAAAACTGCTAAATTTAGCAACAAAGTTGGGAGCACTGCTTCGCCGGTGGGGGGTTATTATCGAGGTAGATTAGATGCTAGATAAAATCGGTTTGACGTAAAAGAATCGGCCGATCGCAGATCCCGCAAAATTAAGGAAATCGGTTCCGATCGATCGGTGCACCCCTTATTCTGAGGTAAAAAAAAAAAAAAAAAAAAAAAAAACAAGTGAGAAGTTTTCTCATTTTGTATTAAAATTAATGGACTGAAATCTCTCTGCAGCCGTCAGCGCCCACTGATGGAATTGTTGGTAGAATGCAGCTTAAGGCACTTCCTGGTTTGCCTCCCTGCTCAGACCCGGAGGTTCCTTTTCTTTTTAACCACTTCGGCCACTAGAGGGCGGTGCTGACTGTTTTATTTTTCCCTTTTCATTATTTTGGGTGAAAACATTCTTGATTGACAAGAATGACTTTAAAAGTCATGTTTCCATTAAATTCGAATCAAATTTTGAAATGTGGCATTAAGAAAATGTGAATGAGTGAGCTTCCATTAAATAAACAAAGCTGCAGTAATGTACATTGGCAAGCAGGTGGCAGTGTGATAATTTGCTGTAGGCGTAGTACAGGAGAGGAAGAAGAGAGAAAACAACAACAAAAAGAGAGAAAATGGAGAGAAGTCTTCAGGAATTAGATTAAACTTCTAATTGTTTCATGTCAGAGCAATGTTAATCAGTCATGTGAATAAATGTTTATCCAGAAAAAAGTTTCCATCTCCTGTTACAGCATTAACTAGTTTCGTAACAAGACAAAAACACCTCAACAGAGTAGAAAAACTTTTATGTGACTTGTAACGATCTGTAACTAAACACATTACAGATGGTGACTCAGCTTAAAGAACATCAGATTCAGGCTTCACTGAGGAAAACTTGACTAAAACTAATCATAAACATATCAAACCAACATGAACTCTGGTTGCAGATGGTTGATTAAAAATGTTGTGATGAGATTTAATCAGGAGCAGGATCTCATTATGTTATTGACGCCTGAAGGTTTCTGTGCTTTTGGTTCAAACCTTTAATAATGTGATCTGTCTCAGTTACAGTGTTCTGTCCTGCAGCCTTGTTTAGACTCTAAATGAGGAATTTAATGACACAAACTACAGACAAACTATGCAGATACTATTTTTAAGGCGGATTTTTAATCTTTTAATTTGGTCCCATTTGCCACTAAGTTGTTTTTGTCCTGAAGCCAAAGCCATTAAAAAGCATTTAAAGCGTCCCAGCGTTCAGCGAGGACGAGCTGCTTTTCACTCAATTATTCCTAAACGCTGCGTTGCTCAGAGGCACTCCTGCAGCAACGACACCCTCCTGTCAGTCTGTCATCAACAGTATCTGCAGAAAGAAGCTCCCATGATTCCACGAGTGTGTCGAGGTGCTGCCTCTGTGTCTCTCTGTTGGTTTAATAAATAGAAAGCAGAAGCAGAAGCAGCCGCAGGGAGCAAACGGCTCCATTCAGCTGTTTATTAAATACTCTGAATATTAAACAGAAAACAAGATTTTTAGGAATCCAAATAAAAACAAAGAGCAGTAAAGGAAAAAATCTGCTGAGCAAAGAGTTTGTTCTCTCAGGAGCACATGACCTCTGACCTCTGACCCCTGACCCCTCAGGTGAAACAAACACATCATAAGATTCTGCAGATCTGTTTCTCTGCATGTTAAGAAGACGAGGATGGACAGAAAGTATATTAATTTGATTCTTCATTGTCCAAAACGTCTGACTGATGCTCGATTCCCCTGAAACTGCACACAGCATCCAGCCAGCCTTGATGCGTTCACAAACATAAATATAAATCGGAATTTGCAGCACCGTTGGTGGAACCTTTGAGTTTTAGAGCCTAACCAGGAAGGTTTCTGCCCTAAACCTAGCTCAGTGACTTTGGAGCCTAAATCCACAGATTCTGCGGCTTTATGGGTGGTGCTGACAGACTGTCTGTTCTGTCCTGACAAAAAGACGCAGGAAAAATTGTACCTGATGCAAAAAGCTGTTGTGTTTCTGACAAGGTACTGAAAGTTTTACTGAAAAACAATTTGAAAATGAAGTTTCATACAATCTGACATGTACATGAAGTGTTTCAAAAGTGTCCTTACCGTCCATCAGAACACACAGAAACACACACACACACACACACACACACAGCTTGGGAGAAAAATGCAACGTAACTGAAATATTTTGGCAGAGAGAGATTTAAATGAAATGCACCACATGATACACACAGACATGGAAACTACTGTACAGACTACACACACACACACACACACACACACACAGTCTGCTGCGTTTCCTGCAGCGTCTCTGTGGAAACGTCCAGCGACACACGTCAGCTCTCACTTTCAGCTCGTCTCAGGCTGAAGAGCAGCAGAGACTCACAGCCTGACCTCCTGCAGCGCGCACACACAAATGCACGCACGCACACACATGCACACATGCGTCCTGCTGTGCAGGACGAATTTAGAAAACACAAAAAGACGGAGCTTTGTTCTTTTCTTCAAGGTCAGAGAGAGATGTGTTTTTTAGTGTGTGTGTGTGTGTGTGTGTGTTTTTTTGTGTGTGTTTTGGTTGTTATTTTGTGTGTGTTTTAGTGTGTGCGTGTGTGTGTGTGTTAGAGTGTGTATGGCTGTCTGTGGGCCAGACTGGAGCTGCTGCAGTCTGAGGACAGAAGGTCAGCCTGTAACAAGCAGCGCTTCACTGAGCTTTGATGTGTGTGTGTGTGTGTGTGTGTGTGTGTGTGTGGTTGTCTAGTATAAAGTCATGTCAGTACAGTGTAAGCCAGACTCATCAATCACCCTCAAATCAAACTAATACTCAGGTTTCAGACCGAGCTCTAAATTTAAGATGTCTAGCCCCTGATCTTCTAGTTTACTACGAATTCTGGTTATATTTAGACTTTTTTCAAATTAAAAACACACTTTTGGGTGATACTTAAATTCTAATCTGCCCAATAAATCCCAATAAATAAAATAATATTTTCCATAATCTATGACTGCGTGCAGGTATTGGAAAATACCTATAAAACAAATACAATTTTCAAAGTAATAATCTTGAAGATTTCATTGAAATAAATGTCAGTTAAGTCACAGAACGCCTGTCGTCCACTGATCAAAGTATTGCAATATTTACATATCTGCAGTGTTATGACCTGCCCAACAACAAATGCAAAGCAAACAGTTTCACATTTAAAGCATTTAACTGGTTAAAAACACAACTTTTATTATGAAGTCTTCACAGAAAATGCAAAGTTACTGTGCTCTCTCACACACAAGACAACAGGACACTTTAGGAGCATGAAAAAGCATCTGCCTTTTCACATCTGTCTTTCTTGACTTGTTTTTGTTGTTCATATCATAAATAAAATGTAAAACAATAATTCTTTACTCCCTGAGATCATGCAAAAGTCTGTCTGAATGCATCGGGCTTCAGTCACATTTAAACACTTTATAAGAGCAGAAAAAGGATCCAGTTTAATATGAAATCATTAATTGCTATAAGGGATTCCTCATGTAATAATAGTCAGAGCAGTCAGTGTGAAACAGCGCCACCTACTGCAGGACGGAGGAACCAACATTCTTCTATTTTCATCCCTCCATCTCTCACTACTGCCTCCTCTAATCTCTCATCTCTGTCCTCCTCTCTCTGCTTCTCTGACCACAGCTGGAATGTAACTGAGTATATTTACTCGTACTGTACTTGAGTACAATTTTGAGCTACTTGTTCTTTACTTCAGTTTTTCCATTTTCACAAAGATCACCACAGAATGCTACAGGAGGTCTTTTCTATCTGTGGCTTTCAAACTGCTCCCCTCTCTGCAGGGAGGACAGCTAACATATCAGACTGACTAACATTAACGTTATGTGCAATACAACTACCACCACAGACTATATTATGGTCATTATCATGTGCAATATATCTGTGTATTACATCCTGCCTGCCATGTCATTTGAACTTTACTCACTTTATTCCTTTGGCACTTTATTTTATATTGTTATATTTATATTATATATTGGTGTTGTTACCTATTTTGTTCATTGTTTTCCTATATTGTGGTTGTTTTTGTAATTATTTTTGTAACTTGGAGCAATCTGGAACTAGAATTTTCTTCGGGATTAATAAAGCTCTCATTATTAAACCTCACAACAGTATATAAAGTAGTTAAAATGAGTCATAGCTTGGCAACAGTAAAATGCTGCTTACATAAATGCATCAATGCTTTACTTCAGTAAGTTTTGAATGCAGGATTTTTCTGTAGTTGAGTAATTTCAGTGTGCATTAGTACTTTAATTTTACATACATTTATTACATTTTTTTACGCCCTATTTCTGATGCAATTTGACAGTGTTTTACTATAATTTCTACAAACTTCTTTTTTACAGTTTAGTTATAATGTGAAAACCTCTTTCTGTACCTTTTATCTGCATCTGGTTAAAGGAAATCTTGATTCTCTAGCAGACAATAATATTTTAGACACTGAGGTGCTTTGAAGAAGTTTTCCCCGTTCGGTGCAGAAGATCTGGACCTCAGCACCATGCAACACCTTTAACCTGACCAGTCAGCTGTCCACATACTTCTGTTTCATCCTTCTCCTCTTTCCCCATCTTTCTCTTCCCTCACCCATCTCTTCATTTCTCTCTCACTCTCTCTACCTCCCACCAGCTCTCATCTCCCTCTCTCTCTCTCTCTCTCTTTTAGTCGATCTCTTTTATCTTCCCCTTCTTTCTCTACATCTCTTTCTCCTCACAACCAATTATACGTGTACTTTCCTTTCGTCCCACTCTCTCTCCTCACCACCTGTCTCTCTCTCCTCCTGCCTGTCTCTTTCTCCTGTAATTACCTCCTTCGTCTAAAACCTGAGAGGATTTGCAGCGACGGGAGACTCCTCTCGCCCCCATTTGCTTCTCTTTTATCTTCTTCCCGTTCTCCTCTACTCTTCAGACTCGTTTTCTTTCCCTCTCCTACTCTTCCTTTCCTTGTTCCTCCCAGAACAAACTTCAACCACATGTATCCTTGTTTACACTCACTCATGTCTGCTCATCCTGTTTCCTGCTTTTCTCTCTTTGTTTTCCCTTCAGTCGCATTATTTTTTTTGTGTGCGACTTCGCTCATTTATTTTTATTTATAAATGCAGCTAACGAGGTGTTTCGCCAAAGAAATCTCATCCCGGAAAAGATGAGACATAAACATCTTACATGTATGGAAATAGATTGTTGGAGATCATAATACAAAGTCATGCATTGTAACAATCAGAGTTCTCCTCCTGTAAAACAATCACTGAAGGAAAAAACAACTTGTGTCTTTATTGTCCTAGTAACTCTCTGACTGTGTTCAGGTCTGGTTGGAAGAAGCAGACAGTTTGAGTCTCTCAGTGACAGTTTAATGCGGCAGGCTCACTCTGTGTGATAACCCTTAAAGCAAAGATTAAGTGTCTGAAAGTATTTAAACTTCTGCTGATAATGTGAGCTTACACCAGATCTCAGAGCTCACTTTTACAAGATACGCCCTCCAGAGAAATCTGGTGGGAAGTGATTAAATTGAGCCTGGTACATTTCCAACAGCCAGCCAAACCCTAAAACAAAGACTCAAATATAACATCAGTAGAGCTCAGTAACTTAAAGTGTTGGTGAAGCATTATACAATAAGGCCAACATAATGCAGGACAAACAGCTGGAAGGATCAGCGACAGGACATTAACCCGTATTAATCACAGTGTCCTTCACACACACAGTTAACACTTCATTGCTCTTTAAAAGGCATACTTGCATTACAACCACCGGCCACTTTATTAGGTACACCTGTTCAACTGAACGTAACCACAGATATCTAGTGAGCCAATCACAAAACAGCAGCTCAGGTAGACATGAAGACGAGCTGCTGAAGGTCACAGAGCATCAGAACGGAAGAAAGACAACACTTCCAACAGCAGGACACACAACACGTCCAACAGCAGGAGACACAACACGTCCAAAAGCAGGAGACAAAACATGTCCAACAGCAGGAGACACAATACGTCCAACAACAGGAGACACAACACATCCAACAGCAGAAGACACAACACGTCCTACAGCAGGAGACACAACACGTCCAACAACAGGAGAACCCCAACACATCCAACAGTAGAAGACACAACATGTCCAACAGCAGGAGACAAAACACGTGAAGGCTGAAGGTCACAGAGCATCAGAACGGAAAAAAGAAGATTTAAGAGACTCTGAATGATGAACTGCTGATCTAACAAGATCTGGAGTTACAGAGAAAATATCCAGAGAGCCTCAATGAGGACAAAGGACAGACGGGACAGAGACTGGTCCAACAGCAGGAGACACAACACGTCCAACAGCAGGAGACACAACACTTCCAACAGCAGGATACACAACACGTCCAACAGCAGGAGAAACAACACGTTCAACAGCTGGAGACAAAACATGTTCAACAGCAGGAGACACAACATTTCCAACAGTAGGAGACACAACACATCCAACAGCAGGAGACACAACATGTCCAACAGTAGGAGACACAACATGTCCAACAGTAGGAGACACAAAATGTCCAATAGCAGAAGACACAACATTTCCAACAGCAGGATAACCACAACACATCCAACAGTAGGAGACACAACATGTCCAACAGCAGGAGACATAACACGCCCACCAGCAAGAGACACAACTTGTCCAACAGCAGGAGACACAATACGTCCAACAGCAGGAGACACAACACATCCAAAAGCAGGAGACACAACACGTCCAACAGCAGGAGACAAAACGTGTCCAACAGCAGGAGACACAATACGTCCAACAGCAGGAGACACAACACATCCACCAGTAGGAGACACAACACGTCCAACAGCAGGAGACACAACACGTCCAACAACAGGAGACACAACACATTCAACACGTCCAACAGCAGAAGACACAACACGTCCAACAGCTGGAGATACAACACATCCAACAGCAGGAGACACAACACGTCCAACAGCAGGAGACAAAACGTGTTCAACAGCAGGAGACACAACACGTCCAACAGCAGGAGACACAACACGTCCAACAACAGGAGACACAACACGTTCAACACGTTCAACACGTCCAACAGCAGGAGACACAACACGTCCAACAGCTGGAGATACAACACATCCAACAGCAGGAGACACAACACGTCCAACAGCAGGAGACACAACATGTCCAACAGTAGGAGACACAACACGTCCCACAGCAGGAGACACAACATGTCCAACAGTAGGAGACACATGTCCAACAGCAGAAGACACAACATTTCCAACAGCAGGATAACCACAACACATCCAACAGTAGGAGACACAACATGTCCAACAGCAGGAGACACAACACGCCCACCAGCAAGAGACACAACTTGTCCAACAGCAGGAGAAACAATACGTCCAACAGCAGGAGACACAACACGTCCAACAGCAGGAGACACAACACGTCCAACAGCAGGAGACACAACACGTCCAACAGCAGGACACACAACACGCCCAAAAGCAGGAGACACAACACATCCAACAGCAGGAGAAACAACGTGTCCAACAGCAGGAGACACAATACGTCCAACAGCAGGAGACACAACACGTCCAACAGCAGGAGACAGAACACGTCCAACAGCAGGACACACAACGCGTCCAAAAGCAGGAGACACAACACATCCAACAGCAGGAGAAACAACGTGTCCAACAGCAGGAGACAAAATGTGCCCAACAGTAGGAGACAAAACGTGTCCAACAGTAGGAGACAAAACGTGTCCAACAGTAGAAGACACAACATGTCCAACAGTAGAAGCAGATGAAGACCACACTGTCACTTTATTAGGTACACCTTGCGAGGTGATAAGGTCGTCGTTTTGAACTTTGACCATGATCCATTTTCCACCATGTCCAGTCTTTAGTTAAAGAACATATCAATATACAAAATGTGTATCCATGAGTCATTAGAAAGTGACATTGCTGATTGTGTAAAGACGATAAATAAATAAGAAAAAAAACAACCTCTGTTATCCATGAAGTTAAAAATCCAAACACAGGCAGTAGGGCTGATGGGAAATGTGGTCTTCTGATGAGTCAGGAGAAATTTTAGCACCAGCACCTTTTCCCCCTCACCATGCTCTCATTTCTTCATTATGCCACGGCAGCATTTTATTCGGTAATGATATACTGCTGTTTGAAATGTAACACACAGCACTTCGATGTAATAAAGTGGATTTTTCACTGTTTCTCTTCCTGTCGCTGTCATTCTCTCTCACTCAGTCTCCCTCTCTCCAAACACTTTACAGACAGCCGACAGATCTGCAACGTCAGCCTTTACATTTATAGTTTAGGTTTGATGGTGTGTGTGTGTGTGTGTGTGTGGACAGCAGAGCAGAGGATGCAGGACCTCAGCAGCACTAACACTGTTACAGTTCTATCTTTGCTGTGTTGCAGCCTCAGTAATACAATATGTTAATTAAGAACTATTTGAGTCACAGTTTGCTGAAGAAAAATAATCATGATCAACAGTAGAGGGCAATATGAGCAACAGCAGCATCAACAACACAAGACAGTATAATGTACAGTTAGCAGCAGCAGCAGTAGTTAGCAGGATCAACAGTAGTGGTTGGCAGTAGCAGTAGCAGTTAGTATCAACTGTAGGAGCCAATATTATGTTTAAGACAGTTTTGTTTTTTACTGTAGATTACAGCTTGTTTATATTGGGTTTGGTTTTTGTTATGACATTATTGCCTTTTATTGTGTAGTTGAAATTTACCACAGCACCTGAAGTAGGCGCTGCACATGCGCATTGTTGTTCTGAAGGTTTTGGTAAGAAGGTAAAAGCGTGGATTAGCAGAGTGCTAATAGGTATAGAGAAAAAAGTTTTTTTGACCGTCATTCCAGATGTTACGGTGTTTTTAGATGTTTCAGTTACTTCCTGATGTTTGTGGACCATTGTGGAAAACCAAGAGAAGCTTGGATTGACTTGTATTAATGGAATACCTGGATTCTGCAAAGATCAATAAACCAAGGAAACTATACGACCTGACTCCGGTGGTTTGTGAGTAATTAAGGAACAGTAACATACGAGTCGAGCCAGCTGTACCTGCCTTCTGCTAATAAATTGAGTGGCTTTAGAATTAAGATTTATGCTTGCCACTACATCAAGTCAAAAAACCTTTGTCTGACATCGACCTGGATCACGTTGCCGACACGGGTTTTCAGGAATTAGACGGAGCCGGGATTCTATTGCTACGGAGGACAACACGTGGGACTATAGAAAGGCTCTGATCCGTCAGCTGTGTGAAGATGACCTGGATAAGCTTGGAAATCATCCCCTTGTTAAAGCTGAGTGGTTAATGTGTTGTTTCCGACGCTGAATAACATAACGTTATTTAAACATCACATTATTGAAACATTGTAACGAACGGCAATGGCGGAGCCGCAAAGCAGTGACGAGGAAATTGCAGTTACCGAAGATGACCACAAGAGGGCGGTCGTGCCTACAGAAAAAGGTAATGAGGAAAAACTGCATCAGTGTGTTACTGCAAGAAGGTCAAAATTAAGGCAATTAACTGCTAAATCGAACCAAATAGAGCGTCTTATGGAAGATGAGAATAATGTGACTCATATTGATCAGAAGGAAATGAGGAGTTACTACAAGTTGTATGAGGAATTCATTGAACTTAATCATTCTCTGACACTTTGTTTGAACGATGAAGAAGTTGAACCTGACCAAACCTTTTGGTTTGAGCCCAAAAGATCCAACTGTAAAGACTTTATGATAAGAGTGGAGAAATGGATTGCTGAAGTAAGACTACGCGAAGACTTGATAGAGACAAGTGGAAAAGACATAACTCCCATGGACAGTGTTTCAAATGTGTCTGCAAAGCGAAAATCTGGCAAATCCTCAAGATGCAGCAGTCACACAAGTTCAGCAGCATCTTCTGCTACTGCAATACGCCTAAAAGAGGAGGCTAAAAGAGCAGCACTCATTGCAAAGGCATCATCATTAAAGGAAAAACAGGCACTGGATCTGAAAGAAGCCCAGCTGAAGGCGGACAAAGAGCAACTGGAGATTGAAACAGAGCTGGCAGCTTCTGCTGCACAACTCAAAATATATGCAGATTATGAATCACCTCAACGACAGCTTGGTGCCACTGCAGCATTGCAGGAAGTTAAGCAGGGTGATGATGATGATGGTCAACCCAGGTATGAAACACCACGCAGGTACGAGACATCACCGCCCAGACTGAAATACAGAGACTGATCAGTGATTTCAACTAATCCACCTGCAACTAGACCAAAGGTACGTGTTGAACAAAGACAAAGCTTTGCACCTGCAGCTGAGCCACGGCAGCAGAATACTGACACGAACGAGTTGTACAGAGTGATGAAACGTCAAACTGATATCACGGAGTTGCTTGTGAAAAACCAACGGTCGTCATGCTTGCCTCAAAGAGATATTCCTTTGTTCCATGGTGATCCACTTGAATTTCGATCCTTCATAAAGGCATTCAATCATACAATTGACTCCAGAACTGACAACGATGCAGACAAGTTGTATTTTTTGGAGCAATATACCAAGGGGTGAACCAAGAGATTTGGTAAATAGTTGCCAGCATATGCCAGCAAGTCGTGGATATGATCAAGCTTTGAGACTCCTGCATGAGCATTATGGAAATGAGGTTAAAATTGCTTCTGCTTTAATGGAAAAGGCATTTAAGTGGCCTAAAATCAAGTCAGAAGATGGCAAAGCACTCAGCACTTTCTCATTGTTTCTCCTGAGCTGTCGCAACACTATGGAGGATGTTGAATACATGGATGAGCTGGACAATCCCACTAACTTAAGGGTTGTGGCATCAAAGTTGCCATACAAGCTCATGGAGAGGTGGCGGGCCCAGGCGTATGAGATACAAGAGCAACGAGGGAGCAGAGCCAAATTCGCTGATCTTGTTAAGTTTGTTGACAAGCAAGCCAAAGTCACCACAGATCCACTGTTCGGCAACCTGCTGGAGGGAACAGCAGATGAAAAGAAGGATAAAGGAAAGCTTGACATTAAGCGACGCGCAAAACCAGAAGGAAAAAGGGGAAGTAGCTTTGTCACTAATGCTACTCCAGTTAAAACGGAGGGATTTACTGTGCAAAAGACAAAGGCTGAAACGATTCATCCCAACAGTGCCTTCAGTAAACCATGTTTATTCTGCGAAAGACATCACACACTGGAGGAGTGTCAAAAGATGATAGGAAGTCCACATAAGGAGAAAATCGACTTCCTCAGGAAAGCAGGATTATGCTTTGGATGCTTAACTAAGGGACATGTAAGCAAAGACTGTAAGAAAAGAATGACATGCGGTGTTTGTGCTTTGAAACATCCTAGTATGTTAGGAACAGCAAGGTACATGTATCAGAGGCAAAGGTGCAAGACGGTGCTGTCACACAGTCTGCAGCTTCAAGCATGTCAGTGGCAGCAAATGTTGAAACAAGTGCATATACCGGGGCCGGAGACGACTGCATTCTCTCAATCGTACCAGTGCGGGTGAAGTCAAAGAAAGGCAGCAAAGTAGTAGAGACCTATGCTTTTATGGACCCAGGTAGCTCCGCAACATTTTGCACCGACACACTTGCTAGACAGTTGAACCTTCAGGGCAGACGTACTGAACTTGAGCTTAAAACCATGAGCCCCAGGCATCAAGTGGAAAGCTATCTGCTCACAGATTTGGAAGTCAGCAGCATCGATAGCAACAACTTCATTGACTTGCCCAAAGTTTATACACAGAAAAGCATTCCAGTGTCAACAGAAAACATTCCAACACAAGAAGACATAGAAAAATGGCATTATCTCAGTGAGGTCAGAATACCCAGTATTAATGCAGATGTTGGACTTCTCATCGGGAGCAACGTGCACAAAGCATTAGAGCCATGGCATGTGATTAATAGTAGAGGCAATGGGCCATACGCCGTCAGAACTGTTCTCGGATGGACAGTGAATGGTCCACTGAGAGCTCACACAAGCACTGACTCAGAGAACTGTGGATATTCACAAGCTACAGTAAACCGCATATCAGTGGAGAATGTGGAGCAGCTTTTGTTACAGCAATACAATCAGGATTTTCCAGAACGCCTGTGTGACGACAAGGTGGAAATGTCACGGGAGGATCAACAGTTCATGAGCTGCGTGAGAGACTCTACATACCATGCTGATGGTCATTATGTCATAGGTCTACCAAAGACGAAGGCTGTTGTCACAATGCCCAACAACCACAGTGTTGCAGTACAAAGAGCTCTTGCACTGAAAAGGAAATTCAAAAGGAATCCTGTCTTCCATCAAGAGTACTCTGACTTCATGAAGGATATGATTAAAAAAGGTCACCCCGTCAGAGTCCCACGAAACCAGCTAAGCCGGCAGGATGGTAAATTATGGTACGTCCCACATCACGGCGTCTATCATCCTCAAAAGAAAAAGTTACGTGTGGTTTTTGATTGTGGTGCTAGCTTTCAAGGCACCTCACTGAACAATGAGCTTCTGCAGGGCCCAGATCTTGCAAACTCCCTGGTAGGAGTGTTAACACGCTTCAGGAAAGAGGACGTCGCTATAATGGCAGACATCGAAGCGATGTATTACCAGGTAAAAGTCCCTGAAGAAGACACAGACCTCATGCGCTTCCTGTGGTGGCCTGAGGGAGATATCGAACAGGACATGGAGGAATTCAAAATGACTGTGCACTTATTTGGTGCTACATCCTCCCCAACGTGTGCAAACTATGCCCTAAGAAGGACAGCACAAGACAACTGCATCAAAGCATCACCAGAGGCTGTGGATACAATCCTCAACAACTTCTACATTGATGACTGCTTACAGTCTGTCAAGCATGCAGCTCAAGCCATCTCCTTGTACAAAGACCTCAAAGCGCTGTGTTGCTCAGGAGGATTCAACTTAACGAAGTGGATAAGTAACAGCAGAGAGTTTTTGGCATTTGTGCCAGAAGATGAGAGAGCCAAGGAGGTAAGAGCAGTTGACTTGAGTAAAGATGCACTTCCAATTGAAAGAGCGCTTGGAGTCCTGTGGTGCATAGAATCAGACTCATTCAGGTTCAGGATCATAGTACAGGATAAACCGGTCACAAGAAGAGGAATCCTATCTACTGTGAGTTCCATCTACGACCATCCAGGATTTCTGTCTCCATTCACCCTACCTGCAAAAACACTGCTGCAGCAGCTAATCAAAGAAAAACTCACCTGGGATGAGCCTGTTCCAGACAAGCTTGCTCAAAAGTTGTTTGCATGGCTAAATGATTTGAAGCAGCTGTCTACATTCACTGTAACAAGATGTTTAAAGCCTGCAGGATTTGGAGAAGTTCTAAGAGCCCAACTTCATCATTTCGCAGACGCAAGTGAGAGTGGATACGGGACCGTATCATATCTCAGACTAACAAATAGTGAAGGACGAGTACACTGTGCATTCATGCTTGGAAAGTCAAGGGTTGCACCCTTAAAGCAAATGACAATTCCACGAATGGAGTTAACTGCAGCTGTAGTAGCTGTGAACATTGACAAGATGCTGAAAAAAGAAGTTCAAATGGATCTACAGGAATCAGCATACTGGACAGACAGTACAACTGTCTTGAAGTACATTTGAAAACAACACACGCAGGTTCAAGGCTTTTGTTGCCAACAGGGTCTTCACTATTAGGGAATTGACCAAGCCAGCACAATGGAGCTACGTCAATACAGCAACAAACCCAGCAGACTGTGCATCCAGAGTCCAAACAGCAGTGAAGCTAATGAGCAACCTCAGTTGGATTCAAGGTCCATCATTTTTGCAAGAACCAGAGTGTCTGTGGCCAGAGAAACCAAAACAGCTGGAGATCAAAGAGGATGACATCGAGGTGAGAAAGTCGGTTACCACTAATCTCATTGATGCAGCTGAAAGCACAGACCCTGTGAACAAACTCATCCACCACTACTCTAGCTGGTATAAATTAAAGAAGGCTGTGGCATGGATACTCAAGCTCAAGGAAATACTCATGCAAATCAGGAAAAAGAAAATGGAGCTGTTAAAGAAAGACAGCCAGTCACAAACTGACCAAGAGAGACAACAGGCCAAAGAGCAAATACAAGCTTACAAAGAAACAGCAGGTAAGCAAGCTCTAACTGTTGAAGAGTTAAAAAGAGCAGAGCACAAGATAATCATTTTCTGTCAAAACCAAAAGTTTCAAGATGAAGTCTCAAGCTTGAAAAAAGGAAACCATAACTTAAAGAAAAGCAGCCCTCTGTCTAAACTGGATCCAATACTTCAAGACGGATTGTTAAGAGTTGGAGGCCGTCTCAGCAAGTCTTGCATGCCAGCAGAGGCCATGCACCAGTTATCATACCTAAAGACTCTCACATCACCACTCTGATACTGAGAGATACCCATGAAAGGATTGGACACTGTGGAAGAAACTATATGTTATCCCAGCTGCGCCAAAGGTTTTGGATCCCCACTGCAAATTCCACTGCGAGGAAGTTTCTATCAAGATGTGTCATCTGCAGAAAGGTCAGAGCAAGGGGAAAGGAACAAAAAATGGCCGACCTGCCCAAAGACAGACTTCAGCCAGACAAGCCACCATTCACACATGTTGGCACAGACTATTTTGGACCGTTTCTGGTTAAAAGAGGACGTTCGACCGTGAAGAGATACGGAGTATTATTCACATGTCTGACAACAAGAGCTGTGCATGTAGAGATTGCCCATACATTGGACACAGACTCATGCTTGAACGCAATCAGAAGATTCATGTGCAGGAGAGGTCAGGTATCCATAATTCGTTCAGACAACGGCACCAATTTTGTTGCTGCAGAACGAGAGCTTCGTGATGCCATACAACATTGGAATCAAGACAAAATACAAGACACACTTCGTCAGAAGGAGGTAGAGTGGATTTTCAATCCTCCTACAGGCTCACACTTTGGAGGTATTTGGGAAAGGCAAATACGGTCAGTGAGGAAACTACTAAGTCCATACTCAAAGAACAAACTGTTGATGATGAGTCTCTGCAGACACTGATGTGTGAGATTGAAGCAATAATAAATGACAGGCCAATCACAACATCATCTGACGATTTGAATGACCTTGAAGCTTTGACCCCCAATCACCTTCTATTGTTGAAAAGGCAGCCGTCGCTGCCACCTGGACTGTTTGAGAAAGAGGATCTGTATTTACGAAGAAGATGGAAGCAGGTACAGTACCTAGCTGACTTGTTCTGGAAGCGGTGGGTACGTGAATATCTTCCTCTTCTACAGGAGCGTCAAAAATGGACCCAAGTGAAACAGAACCTCAGTCCTGGAGATGTGGTAATGATTGTTGATGACTCTGCACCAAGAAATTCTTGGGTCTTAGGTCGTGTCATCCAAACCCTTCCGGACGCAAAAGGACTTGTGCGCAGAGTGTTGGTTAAAACAAAATCAAACACTCTGGAAAGACCTGTTGAAAAACTGTGTCTTGTATGTGAAAATGACTCATAAAGACTCTTATGTGACACATTGAAATGTATATATACTGTATATAGTTGGCTCCTTTGTGTTATTGTGTAAGTAATTGTAAGCCTTATTGCCTCCCAATTAGGGGCCGGAATATGTAGGAGCCAATATTATGTTTAAGACAGTTTTTTTTGTTTTTTACTGTAGATTACAGCTTGTTTAAATTGGGTTTGGTTTTTGTTATGACATTATTGCCTTTTATTGTGTAGTTGAAATTTACCACAGCACCTGAAATAGGCGCTGCACATGCGCATTGTTGTTCTGAAGGTTTTGGTAAGAAGGTAAAAGCGTGGATTAGCAGAGTGCTAATAGGTATAGAGAAAAAAGTTTTTTTGACCATCATTCCAGATGTTACGGTGTTTTTAGATGTTTCAGTTACTTCCTGATGTTTGTGGACCATTGTGGAAAACCAAGAGAAGCTTGGATTGACTTGTATTAATGGAATACCTGGATTCTGCAAAGATCAATAAACCAAGGAAACTATACGACCTGACTCCGGTGGTTTGTGAGTAATTAAGGAACAGTAACATACGAGTCGAGCCAGCTGTACCTGCCTTCTGCTAATAAATTGAGTGTCTTTAGAATTAAGATTTATGCTTGCCACTACATCAACAATAGTTAGCACCAGCATCAGAAGTTAGCCATTTAAACAGTAATACATATCATCATCAGCAGTTAGCAGCAGCAGAAGTTATCAGTATCGATAGCAATAAGTGGCATGAACAGTAGTGAGCAGTATTGACAGAAGTTAGCAGAGAGAGGAGAAGCTGGCAGTATCAGCAATAGTAAGGGCCAGCAGAAGAAGTTATGTTATCAACAGTAGAGGACAGTATAACAAACAGTTAGCAGCAGCAGCAACAGTGATAGTTAGCAGTATCAGTAGCATTTAGCAGTATCAACATCAGCGGTTGGCAGTATCAGTATCAGTTAGTATCACCAATAGTTAGCACCAGAATAAAAAGTTAGTATCAACAGTAATACGCAGTATCAGCAGCAGTTAGCAGCAGTATTAGATGTTAGCATTATCAGCAGTAGAGGGCAGGATGAGCAGCAGTAAAAGCAGTATTATGGCAGCAGTTAGTTGGTAGCAGTCAGAAGCAGGAGAAGTAGGAAGCTATTCAGATGAACAGCAGCTTAAACAATTTAACTTTAGCACCAGAATCATTAGCTGGAGACACCAACATCTCTGGTGAATGTCAGAGAAGGTTTCAGTCTGTTGATCTGAGCCAAAAGAACCATTGACCATCAGATTCTTCTGGAGAAAATCAACACAAGCTACTTGCTATTGATATCAGAAAGTACAAGACTTTAAAATTAACCATTACTTCATGCTGCATGCAGAACTCATATGCCCCATATACAAATGCTCTAATAAACCCTGGACAGACCGAGGGGACCAGTAAACATCTCTGTACCTTCTCAGTGCCGTCACCACCAAACCCTTCCTGGCTGTCCTGCTAACTACAGCGGCTAGCAAACATCCCAGCAGCTCGCTGGCTAAATAATTGAGCGCTAGTGCACTTGAGTGTCTTAACACCTCACTTCACTTTGACGCCGCCCCAGCGGGACCGGCTTATTTTGGGCTGCTGCCTCTTCTCCACAAAGTAGTGAAACGCTAAACAATGAGCTCAGAATGCTCTGAGCTGAGATGGAAGAATCAACATCCACATTTATTTCAATATTATACAATGTGCTTCAAACAGAGCAGAAAAGTCAGATTATGATGGATGAAAGTTTGAGAGAAACTAGACAAAAAAGAGAAATGCTGTAAATGAATCTTGAGACAATAGATGAGATGTTAGTTTGATGTTCAGATGTGATTAATGTGTGTTTTTGTTTTGTTTTGTTGTTTTTCTAGGTGAGTTGCTGAACAAATAGGTCAAGTTATGAATTTTTCATTGCATTTACATTTTCCCCTCTTCTGCTGGGGGTAGACTGCAGCATAATGAAATCCTGCTGAAATGGATCAAATGCTGGATCAGTTTTAGACCTCACAGTAGAAAGTCTAGGATACAGTATTTACCTTTTCTAATGAATAACCAGGCAACAACAGAGAGAGGACAGAGCAGAAAGAGGTGTTTAATCATTATGTTAACAATAATATGTAAATGCTTGAATATGGAAAAGAAGGTTTAACTTGTGATGTGTCTTTGAATTGTTTCCTATAGTGATTTCCAGTCAGTTTTTGTGATTGTATTTGGACCTTGGGAACCATATTTGCGAAACACAGCTCATCATTTACAGGCACAGACTGTAAAAAAAGTAATGGACTTAGTCACCATGACATCAACCATATGTCTCTGGACTCCTGCTCCAAGCCTCAGGTTCGGTTAGATTATTATTGCTGCTCCATGCTGGTTTTTAGAGGTTGCCATGTTGTTGTTTTTTGCAACCAGGGGCAAAAAATATGCACAGAATGGAATAGGGGCCGGAAGGATGCTACATTTCGTTACTGACTACGCAATGTGACTAAATTAACTCAAAAGAAGTAGACCAAAAATACCAAAAACTCTAGTGTGCTATGGTGGTGCCTGTGAGATCACAAGGTAGCCCCGCCCTAAAACATACCCTGCTGTATTGTCTATTTTACTCTAAATGGGACCAAAATGATGTACTGAAGAAGACTTGAAGCTAATGATTGAGACCATAAACTCATGAGAATGTTTACTGAGGTCACAAATCAAGTCAGAAGTAGGCTCGTTTTCCCTTTTACACAGTCAGACTTCTTTCTGCAGCCTGTGCAGTCGCCCCCTGCTGGTTATTAGAAAGAATGCAGGTTGACTTTACTATTGGTTTAGATTATATTAGATTACATATTCCTTTATTAGTCCCACAATGGGTACATTTTCAGTAAAACAGCAAAAATAGAAGGATCAATAAAATAACAATAAATAGAAACAAGCAATATCAACAAGAAATTTAAAAGTATTTAAAATTTAGAACAATATAAAAAAGTATTAACACTCTAAACATTAATAGAAAATTGTAAACATTATGGACAATATAGACAGTTGAAAAATATTCATATTGCACAGTGAGTCATATGTATTGAAAGTACTGATATTGCAGTTCATGTACATTATCATGCAGTTAGAAGACCTGAAACTATCAATTGAGACCATAAACTCATTATGAGAATCAGGTCAGAAGTCGGCCTGTTTCCTCTTCTTCCTGCAGCCTGTGCAGTCGCCCTCTGCAGGCCGTTAGAAAAAATGTACGTTAACGACTCCTTACTGTTGGCTTCATCTTTCAGGCTCTAAATTTTTCCTTTAGTAAGTTAAAAATACAAACTCACTAGAATGAAATCTCTGCAATTCTGCAGCAATAGTAATGATTAAAATAGTGATCACACTTATAAATCTTCTGCCATCTGCTGTGAGAGCCTCCAGTCTGTCTTTGTGTTGACTTTAATGGAAGAGATGTTTCTCTGTTGGAATAAATCAGGTTTTTTTACTTTACAGCTGCCTGACACTGTTATTTTTAAAGCCTGTAACAAATTCTGTGAACAGATCTGTGAATGAAGCGTTGTGGGACTGCCGGACTGTGATAAGAGTCCAGGATCAGTCCTCTGTTTGATGTCATTATAAGCTCCGAGATTCTCTTTTGTCAAACATTTGCCTGCATGAAGGTCGATTGAGGGAAAGCTGAAACACTTTCTGTGAACCTCAGTGTGAAGAAACATCTCTCTCCATATTTGATGTATGAACATTTGGTCAGGAGTGTGGTGACCTTCACACGCTTCAACAAATGACTAAAAAACATCACATCTACAAAACGACTGTATGACGTTCCTGCAGTCGTCTTAAACCTCTGTGCATTTTTTAATTAATCAAGAAAGGTTTATAGAAATGTCCTGAGTTATTCCACAAATTAAACAGAAATGTGTTTCTCCCAAATGAGTCCCTGACATGATGAAGAGGTGCCTAGGCAGGACGTTCACACTGACCTACTTCAGGTGCGCTCGATTTAAATCATCCCACAGCTGAAACAACGAGCGAGGCAGGCGGCGGACCTTTTGTCCGGGACGCGGTTGACGTGTTTGAATGTGTTTGACTTCCTGCAGGTGTCGGTGTGAAGCTCTCTGTTTGTGTTGACAGATGACCGCACAAATCGATTCAACAAACGGAATTAAAAGTCTGTTCATAAGATCCTCATAATATTATATTCTTAGAGTCATGGAGGCAGAAACATGCAGTGCTTTTATCCAATTATAAGAAAGAAGTGAAACTCAGCAACTTAACTAGTTTTAAGACGATCCTTCCTGTCGTCCTTGGTTCGCATTTGAGCAGATTTCAAATGTTTTTATATCAGAAATAGAAGTATCTTTCATCCAATTGCCTCAAAATGACACAGATGGTTACTTACTGTGCTCTAATAATCAATACTTTCATTGGTTTTTGGATGTTTTACTTAAATTTATAACATCTGTGGTTTTCCTGGTGGTACAACTGGGCAAAGTTACAGGAGTGTAAACTTGATTTCATCCTCCAGACAACACACACACACACGCGTGTGCGCGCGCGCGACGAATTAAACATGGGAGACACAACTGTGGCCGCCATCGCTAACTGTGCACAACGTCCACTGCTGATCATAAACAAACCAGCATGGCTAATTATTGATTATTATTGATTGTGAATTAACCGGCATTGCTAACGGTGGACAGAGTGTCCAGTGCTTGTTGTAAACAATCAGAGATTGCAAAGTGAGCACCTCCTGCAGCAGCAGCACATGCACACTGTACTGCTACAGAACTAACTGTTAGCCTATTAGCACTGTGCTACTGTGCACCTTGTTCTGTGATGCCGGACTGCACTATGAAAGGGAAGAAAGTCACTTTGCCTTCACAGGATCACTATGAACGCCCTAAGGCGAAGAGCTGGCATAGATCTTTTCAGTAATATAGCGGAGATTTATAGAACCACACTATGAAAGGGGCTTATGTTTCTTGTCGCTTGTGACTACTTGCTACTTCGCCGGCTTTAAGAAAAGGTGCGTGTTGTTGTGACGAAGTACTTGACGTCACAACAACACGCACCTTTTCTATCCAATGAGCAACCAGGCTTTTTTCAGGGGAGAAAAACAGCCCTGCTCTTAGACAGGGCCAAAGACTGGTCAAACGACTGCTCAGGAAGGCTTATATTCAAATCATTATATACATATTCATATTTCGGCGAGTGATTAAATCTAAAACATTTTCTTGGTATAACGCAATATGCAGCTTAAGATATTTGTATTTATAATACATTTGTTTATTTTTCCAGAGATTGTCTGCAGAATCTCTACATGAACATTAATAATAATATCTGTTGTATGCTGTGATGTTATAAAGAGAATTTAAGAAGCTGATTCCAATCTGGGACTTTCACTTCTGTCACATCTTCTTCTTTGTCTGCGAGGAAGAAAAGTCCCTCTGAAAAGATCCTCAGAAAACATACATAATGCAGGATGCTGGAGCAGACAAATGGCTCTTTCTGCCCCAGTTACTCCAGTGTGCTGGTGTTACTGGTCTGCTCCCAGTAGCCACAGCTCAGCTCCACCCTCCACCGTTAGAGAAGAAGAAGCAGAGCTGCTTCTCTGTGTGTGTTTGCAGTATTTAACATGAATTCATGTTTGATTTAAAACGAGTTGCAAATTTATTCAGCTGCTGCTTCACAAGAACGAGTGTGCGTGATAAGCAGAGCGAGGCAGCACGCACGGCTGGATCTCTGCCCTTCTGAGGACTCTCTCAGGAAGTCCTCGTCCTCAGCAGCTGAACGTCACAGACACACTGACCCTCAACATGAACCTGGTCCTAACCTCCAAGATGAACTGGACACTTTAGGCTCCTTTATGCTCATTGTTATGAGTGACAATGAGAGACAATAATGAGTACGAACCAAGCCTTCTGTGTGTGCTCTGTGGTCATTTTGTCTGTAGTTATGCACATTTTCTGAAAGCTTACAGATATGGATTAGGCAGCAGCTCTGGTCTGAGCACTAAGACGGCCTGCAGTCTGTCAGACCTCCAGCAGGGGTCTTCACCGTCTGGTCCTCTCTATCGCAACACAAACTGAGACGACTTCTCACCTCATTTATTAGCTCAGAAAACATTCTGGTGGCAACATTCTGGTCTCAATCTCTAGTTTGATAATCTGATGTTAATGTGTAAATAATGGTCCCATTTAAAAGAAAACCAACCCGTTCTCATTCCCGAAGCGTAAAATACCGACGATTTGTCACGCCCCTGAACGTATCATACTGACGAAAAGGGTACCCTTCCACGTGTGTGGGGAACGCTCTGGGTTCACAATTGACTCCAATATAAACCCGCTCGCGGTGCTGAGAAACGCTTAGAGCAGAGGCTTACAGCCGTCTATTCACTCCAATAATATCCCGACCACGGCCCTCCATTACGCTGCCAGCGACAATCTGAATGGAGAACCGAGGACCCTGTGCACGGAAGTATTTTTCTCCCTATTTTAAGGATTTCTTTTAATGACATCGTCAACATTTCTCAACACAAACACATCAAAGTCTCACTGATAATTCAACAATAAAATAGCTTCATGTTGTGGCTCTCAGTATCATTTTTTTCTCCTTCGATTCTGAGAAATAAACTTTTATTCGTTTGTTTTACGGCATTCCACTGGCGGACATTTCTCTCATTTTTAGTGAAAAAAAAAAAAATATTTTGACTTTGTTTCTGCATAAAAATGGATTTTGATTACATTTCTAGCGAGAAATATATGTTTTATGTTCTTAATATTCACTCAGTGAATGTACATAATCACTTTGTGGCGAAGATCTCGCCAGAAAAAGACGATCCGCTGTGTTTTATTTTGTTTTAGTTTTAGTTAAAATATCTTCATTAAACAAACATTGTTGTCTTTTTTTAGCATAGATAATATACATACAGTGTAATTATTTATTAGACAGTGTGTGATATTCGATATATTGGGTAGAAATAGGTTTTCACAGCACTAATAGGGAAGAACTACAAAACGAGAGGTCTAGGGAGTTGTAGTTTTTTTAATAAAACAGGTTTTTCCCTCAAATTGGAAGTTGGAAATACTTAATTAGTGGCTTTCCATGGGTTTGAGGGGATGTCAATCACATTTTTGGCATCAGAATTTAAATATTGTCTTGTTCAATGGGGGATTTGTTGTTTTTTCAGCATATCCTAAAGCCCCCCCACTCCCAGCCCTTAGTGACTATGCTCACATTATAGTCCATGTCAACACCTTTCTATAACAGTAGGTCTCATGTCTGTAACCCTTTTTGTCTCTTAGTTATAATCATTTAAATATGCCCCAGGGTTAAGGTTCAAAGGTCAATATCTCAAAGCAAGAATATTATAGAACCTTGAAATTGATATATGTTACTCTCCAGGCCAAGACCTTTCCGGTCATGTATTTGGTTTAGCTCTATGACAAAGTTTTATTTTTTCACATCTCGGAATCTGAGCACTCAAAGGGCTGTCTGAACCTTAGCCTGTTAGGGCAGATTAAGTATTTCCAACTTCCAATTTTAGGTAAAAACCTGTTTTATTAAAAAAACTACAACTCCCTAGACCTCTCGTTTTGTAGTTCTTCCCTATTAGGGCTGTGAAAACCTATTTCTACCCAATAAATCGAATATCACACACTGTCTAATAAATAATTACACTGTATGTATATTATCTATGCTAAAAAAAGACAACAATGTTTGTTTAATGAAGATATTTTAACTAAAACAGGAGAGCAGAGTCGGGGCCATTTACAGTGAAGCGCGATTCAATGAGATCGCACAGCACATCCGCGAGGATAGGACCACATCCGCTATGATCGCGGTAGATTACAAAATAAAACAGATTTCAAAATAAAACACAGCGGATTGTCTTTTTCTGGCGAGATCTTCGCCACAAAGTGATTATGTACATTCACTGAGTGAATATTAAGAACATAAAACATATTTCTCGCTAGAAATGTAATCAAAATCCATTTTTATGCAGAAACAAAGTCAAAATATTTATTTTTTTTCACTAAAAATGAGAGAAATGTCCGCCAGTGGAATGCCGTAAAACAAACGAATAAAAGTTTATTTCTCAGAATCGAAGGAGAAAAAAATGATACTGAGAGCCACAACATGAAGCTATTTTATTGTTGAATTATCAGTGAGACTTTGATGTGTTTGTGTTGAGAAATGTTGACGATGTCATTAAAAGAAATCCTTAAAATAGGGAGAAAACGCTTCGGGAATGAGAACGGGTTGAAGAAAACATATAATAAAGCAGGGTGTGGTTTGGGGGCGTGGTTACCTTTGATTGACAGGTGGCTAACGCGGAAAGCTGACATCAGGACAGAAGCAGAACAATGCGTATCCACGGCAGCAGGGATGGACTGGGACAAAAAAAATCGTCCCTGGCCTTTTTGCCCCGACCGGCCCACCACAGCTGCTTCTCACCAACCATCTTCTCCTTCTCCTAACCATGGTGATACACTAACCACATCAATGCGCACTAAACTACATATAAATGCAATAACATGCAGCACAACAAAGCCAGCCCATAGTCCTGCAGGAAACTCTGGGAAAACTTCCCTGCAGAGACAGAAATGTCCTACTAGCACATTTAACACTGTCACACTAATATCATAACCTTCACTGTCTAACTGCTGGTCTGTTTACATTTATCAACAACTGATCGCCTGACTGACCAACATGCAGTTATGACAATGTGTAACTGGTAACAAAAGCAATAGAATAGAATAGAATCTATCAACTACTAAAAACAATGCAGTACACACAATCAAAACACAATCACTTCCACATGACAATAAAATACAAACAGCATATTAAAACTAAAAATGTAAAACATCAACAAGTTGAATCCACAAATACTATCATCATCGTCACCAGGGAGCAGCATCAGAGAAACAGAGTATAAATATATTATAATTATTTAAAAAAAAACCTATATTGCACAATCCCAAATGGTTAAAAACTGTATGTGTATATAACAAGCCTAGCATGTTGCAGTGCAAGTCAATGAACTTCAACCACTTAAGTGCTCCTAGCAACATTGCTAGCATGCTATTTTCGCAGACGGTGTCATTAACATCAGTTTATTGGACTAGTTCTGCACTAGTAGTGGTAATAATACTAGCTGACAGGAACAATAGCTGTTAAATCTGGTTTGCTAGCATCGTTAGTTAGCTCATGTTAGCTAGTAGCTTACCTTGGAGATATTAAGTTGGAGTAGGCTCTCGCTCACTGTTTAATCCACAGCCAGCAACGCTCCTCTTGTTTTATGAGTTTCGCAAATGGTAATAATCAACTCCTCTCTGAACTCTGAGGTACCTGGTGTCAGACCGGTTCACCTTGTTGGTCAGAGCTCAAAGCTTGATGGACCGTCTTCTCTTAGTAACGGTTGCTAAGGTGGGATTGGAAGAGGAACGTTCAAGGGAGGAGTTAATGTGTTAAGTAAACCAAATCAGAATTCTAGTTTTTACCTTAAACATAACAATAGCTCTAACCGAGATCTAAACTTATTCTAACCCTGATTAAACCGCAACCATCACAGCATAATAAACCAGATTATAACCATAACTTTACTATAACCTCAGCCTGAACCAAACCACTAACAGCAGGTAGCAGGCAGAGAACAGCTGTGGACGGTGGCAGCATTTAAATGTATACCAGACACTTAAAAGAAGGAATTCAAGTGTTTTCCTGCTTTACCTCACTGTCAGACGGTCTTTTCTGATGGAGAACTTAAGCTGTTATCTCCTCTCTCTTCAAAGCCACCAGACTCCTTTCACAAAAACATCATTTTACCTCACAAGTCCCGGCTGATACAAACATCACGTCCCGTCAGTGTTTAACATGAGAGCATTTGTCCATCACCCCCAGTAAAATTATGGAAGTTGCCTCTGGGTGCAATATTGCCGTAAAGATCTTTGCAAGCTTCTCACCTCAGGGCGTTCATAGTGATTCAGTAAAGGTGTGATGTTCGGGACGATAGTGGTGTGTAACAGAGCAGCAGCACTACGTGGACAATAAGCGACAAGCTGCAGCACAGATTCTGCATACTAAGGCAGAGCTGTTCAGTATTTTGGGGAAGAGAGGCGGGCTGATTCTGCATGCCGGAGACGGAGAAGTATGGTTCTTTTAAGTCAGTTTGCTCTGATCAAGGAGAGAAGAATGTGAAGAAGACAGAGACCGAATGGGCTTGAGTTCTGGGAGCATGTCATCAAAAATTCCAGCCTATTTTCCCGTCAAAAACGTCAATGTAGATTTACGCATTACACCGTCCGCTGTAATGTAGCCGCTGCCATCTTCCTGATGTAGTAGTGATTGAGTTATGTTCTTTACATAAGTTACGCGAGTCACCTTCTTGAACGTAACTTGTGTTTTTTACGTTAATTGTGGCAGTCACGTGACCCTTGTAACAACTTAATTTCCGGTACATTTATTTACTGTTAAACTGTCTTTATAATGCCTTACCAGAAGTTTTTTGCCCTAAACCTAAGGTCAGTGGTTTTACATCATAAATTCACAGAAACTGCAGCCTTTCTTACAACCGCGGACCGTATGTGTGTGCTATTTTTAGAACGCGCCATTGTGCCACGCCACAATACGTACATATGTGCCGTGATACGTACCTACGCACCGTAATTTGTGGTACTCAGTACTGACACACAACCTTTTCTTTATTTTGGAGAACTTGTTGACAATTCCTACGTCACATATTTTGCCTTGCCGGCTTGGCCGATTCATAGTGGTCGTGCTTCCAACAGTCCCACCAATGTTCCACCTCTGTGACTACCTCTGAAGGCGTTACAGAGCCGGTTCACTTGATCCCCCATCCCATCTCCGGTGCTCTCATAGTGCAGGCGAGACGTTACAGAGTCATAAATATCACAGCATGAAACGACACTATGAAAGGACCTACAGTGGCAATTTGCCATATAACGTGTGGAGGTTCCTAATGACAATGCAGAAGTACCTCTTAAATACAAACTATCTCTTTAACTTCACCTCAACCTTTTCCTAACATAAATCAAATTCTGTCTGAAGCCGAACACAATTTACATTTAATGTAAACCAGAACCCAATATATCCGTTAACTAAATGTGATGCTAACTCAACCTGAAGCTAACTCTCTGACCATGGACATTTCTCATTGTGATGGAACTCTTCAGTGATGCATGTCTTTAGCCTGATCTACAGTCACAGCTGCTGCAAATACGAGAAGTTAAAGAATACTGACATTTGTCTGTAACTTCAGATTCTAACCTTGACCTTCTGCTGTCTGTCAAGCAACCAGAAACCTTCCTCTGAGTCCAGTCTACACACACACACACACACACACACACACACAGTAAAGCATCATTAGCAGCAGCTTCTTACCGTTCTGAAGACAATGGAGACGCCTTCCATTCATTCACAGAGGAGAGAATAAAACACACACACACACATACCTTCATACACCTCTCTCTCTCTCTCTCTCTCTCTCTCGCTCACCCTGTCTACTCCTTCTTCTTCTTCTGCTTCTTTCTCTGAGCATGCCCTCCCTCCTTCGCCCCTTTTTCCTCTCTCCCTCACCTCCTCCCTTGCTTTGTCTACCTCTCTCGCCCAGCCACTCCCCCAACTCCTCCTCCTCCTCCTCCTGCTGCTGCTCCCTCCCTCCCTCCCTTGCTTCCTTCCTCTCCCTCTTTGCCTTTTCTTTCAATTTAACCTCTGTCCTCCTTTCCTTCCTCCTCCTCCTCCTCTCAGGGTGTATTCTCTGTGGAGATGCATGGTTGCTTTCTTGACAGCATCCTCTCCCTCCCTCTCCACGTGTCTGCGTGTGTGTGTGTTTTCACTCTCCAGTGCACACACTCAGCCTGTCAGTCACATTCATGTACACTCAGCCATTCACACACACACACACACACACACACACACACACACACACACACACACACAAAGCAATATTCCTGTGGTCCCGGCAGCGTACATGCACTCATCTTCATTGACAAACATCTGATATCTCTCTCTCTCCTTCCTTCCCTCTCCTCCTCCTCCTCTTCTTCTCATTAACTCATCCTCTCTCTCTCTCTATTTACACACCTTTTTTTCCTCCTCCACATGCAGCTCGCGGCAGTGCAGCTGGCAGCCTCGTGAGCATTCACTGATTCCTCGCAGCGACACACCCCTGGCTGAGTGTACACACACAGATTCACTGCCACGGCTGTGTGTGTGTGTGTGTGTGTGTGTGTGTGTGTGTGTGTGTGTGTGCTTCCTGGTCACATGCTGGCTGAAGATGTGTGCAGCAGGAAAATTTGCATGCAGGCTTACAGAGAGTCAGTGACAGGTGTGGCTGTGAGTTTGGGACTGTAAGCTTCTGCAGACTGAGACACTGCGGCCTGCACACACACTCCTCTCCTCTCTCTGTAGACTGTTTCCTCCTCTAGCTCATTTGTCCTCTATTCTGTTATTAGGGCCTCGGGGCAATCGCACCGAGCACTACTGTTATACTGTGGATTTCTTCTTCTTCCTTTTCCGGACGCAATTTCGTCCCGCTACTAGTCCTACAACTTGAAGAGTTGCAGGACAAATTATATATCAAAATGTATGGTCGCGAAAAACTGCCCAAAATTTTGCATTGAAATGAATGGGACCGGCGACAAAAAATGAGCGAAAAAGAACAATAATTGGAGATTTTTAAACATCTACTTCTCCGACATAATTTCACCTAGAGACTCCATTTAAACTTTAAACAGTAGACACAAGTCTTGTGTATTGGTGTATTAATTCGCGTTTCGATAGGTCAAATAGTTTTTTATCAATCCCTGTTCAATGATCTGACCATGATCATCTTTGGAGAAATTCTGAGATTATAATGGGTGTGTATTGCACGGAATGTTCGTGTCACAGTGTGTGACATCATCGCCGGAGTGTAGAGGGAGAGAAAAAATTGTCAAAAAATACATTTGAAAACTGCACTCCAGGCCGCAAATTCCACTCTACAGAAATGATTTATACATAGAAATGTAGGAAAATTTGTCTTCTCACTCACAATCCTCTGGTAAAGTTGTCAGAGTTATAGTTTGGGCGTACGACGCACAGATGCGCCACCAAAACCACCAACAGCCTCATTGGCTCCCATATTAAAAACGCAGGGAGATTTCGGAAAAAAGGAAGATGGAACAGTTTTTTTAGATCGCTCTAACAAAGCTATTTTTTTATTTTTCTTTTAAAAAATCATATGTAGATGTTCAAGAAGAACTCGGGACGCTCAAAGTGAAGTCGGATCAATGATAGGTATTATGGTTTTGCCAAAAATGCTTTCTGTTCGAGGCCAGAAATTCCAGTCCACCTCTGGCTACTGTCAGTCTTTCATTAACAGGTGGTGTCAGTTAATTCTGTTGATTGCTTTGATCTGATTGCCTTTGATCTTTGATGTGATTACAGTTACAGATACACACACACACACTCACGCACGTAAGCACGCACACTCCTTACACATGCATACACATGCTTCAAACACACGCGCACGCACGCATGCATGCATGCACGCACACACACACACACACACACACACAGTAACTTTATGTGATTTTAATTACACACACACACACACACACACACACACACACACACACACTCACCGGCAGTAGCCCCCGTGGCCCTTTCAAAATTTCCCCAGAGGAAATTTTCTAGTTATTATTTACAATATTTCAGTCAGTGAGTGTTAACATAAAGTCATACTGTTGGTGTTTAACATCCTAAACATGCGTGACAAAGCCTTCAAGAAATAAGCTCAAAAAAGTATAAAAAGTATTCTGAAATCTCACCAAACTGTGTAAATAACTCGACTTTAGACTTTGAAATTACATGCACTGCAGACACAGAATCCATCCTGCTGCATCTGATCACTGATCCTTCCTCATGTCTCCGTCTGGAGTAAGTGGTGCCCTCTAAAGGCCGCAGTGATTCAGAGTATTAAGCAAAAAGAGTCAGTCAGGGAGGGAGGGAGGAGGATGGGTCAGACACCAGGACTTTCACCAGGAGACACAAAAAATAAAGACACAAAAGTAGCAAAAGAGGACACAAATATACCCCCAAAAGACGTAAAATTACCGATAAAAAGACACAAAATTACCCCAAAAAGACATTAAATGACTTAAAAAAGACAAAAAATACAATAAAAGGCACAAAATTACCCAAAAAAGACACAAATATACCCCAAAAGACATAAAATGGCTTATAGAGACAAGATTATCAAAAAAAGACACAGAATGACCAATAAAAATACCATAACTTTCTCCCAGCAGAGCAGTGTTGGTGTCCATGTTTTACCAAAGTGCAGCATGTGATCTCTTAACTTCCTGCATGAGGTTTTTACTGAACTATGTCACTTCCAGTAGTCACGTCGTCCTCCTAACTACGTCACTTTCAGCATTTACATCATTTATTTCCTCTTTAAACTGTCTTTTAGAGCCCAACTAGGAACTGTTTGGCCCTAACCTTAGAGAAGTGCTGACGGAGCACAAATTCAACCAAACCAAAGCTTTTTGTTCCAGCAGTGAACCTTACCATGTGCTGAGACTCACATAGGAGTCTATGGGAGTTGTGGTAGAGACTCTCATAGGAGTCTATGGGAGCTGTGGTAGAGACACTCCTAGAAGTCTATGGGAGCAATGGTAGAGACTCTGAGGGTCAGAGGCAGCAGGATGGAGTTTAGCGTCTGTTTTGCACGTAATGTGAAAGTTTAAAGTTGAGCTTTTCTCGCAGAGACCGGGTTGCTTGCAGGGTGGATAAGAAGCAATTGTGAAATCAAAACAGCAACAGCATGACTAAAATAAAGAGGAGGAGGACAGGAGAGGAGAGGTCTCTGAGGTCACAGCAGGTACTCAGAGGTCAGGGGTCAGCCAGGTGTTCGGCCTACCTGCGGATCGGCGACCAGGTCCCAGAGGAGCGCAGACAGGACAGAGGGCAGAGATCACACACGCTGCCCGCCATCCCCACGCTCAGCTGCAGGGGCGCCGCCCGACGACATCACAGCCCTGACGTCTTTTCATCAGGTGTTTAGAGTCAAAAACTCATTTAATTAGTCCGTCCCATCACACCTGTCAGTCCATGATGAGGGAACAATCGTCCTGTCAGTCCTTAACAAGGGAAACAATCACCGTTTGGCCTATGAAGGAGAAAGTTTTCAGCATTCTGTTTCCTGCAGAGGTTCAGAGATTTTTCATATAGAATTTTGAAGAAAAAACCCTCACGCATTGAAAATAAATAAAGGTTTGAAGGAAACAGCACTCAGGGGAATGTAATGGACACAGAGTCTGTTTTAAAAATGCATTTGAGGAACACTGCAGGTGTTTCAGAAGCTTCTCCTTGAAGTTGCACAGCTCTGATTTCTGCTGCAGGAGGAATAAAAACACTGATGCTGATCCTCAGAGATGACGAGGAGAACACTCAGTCAGTCAGAAACAGTGAGAAACTACACTATTCACTATATACAGTAAGTTTCTCAAAAAGTAAAGTGTTAAACATCCTAAACACACTCAGCAACACCTTTGTGAAAAGGAACGAGTCAAAAAAGTCTGAAAATGTGATATTAATTGCGAAAACCTTTCCCTGCACAACTGGAATTCTTAAGATTGTCATATTTCTTCTATATTTTCTGCAGGAACCACAGCTTTTCTGCCAAAGTTTGAGCAAATTTTGCTTTGGAACTGAAATAATTGAGCTGTTTTCTCAGATTTCTGGACTGTTTGACGGAAATAAACTGAGCTTCTATCTGAACTTTTCTCTCTTTGAATCTTTGAACCACTGATAAACTACAGTGACTCGAGCCTGATCAGTTAAAGATTTTTACTGAACTTTCATATTAACACATTCAACAAAGACTAAAGTTATGGATTTATTTTGAAGGTAGTGTGTAGATCTGCTGGCTATTTGAACAGTTTCTCTGTAGTTACAGTAGTTCATGAAGCAGCTTCAGTAACGACTTCATCAGTGAGAATAAACCTTCAGCTGAGACTTTATATGACTTTTTTAAATCTTTTTTTCAGTGAAACGGATGAATGAATTATATTTTTGTGTGTTCCAGCAACATTTAGCTCTGTGGTTCAGACTGTCTCAACAGCAATGAATCAGAATCTGAGTTTCTGATCGTAAATAGGATCACGATGTGGCTGCTGCTGCTACAATCTGTCACAAAGTTTCATGTGAATCAGGACCTGAGATGTTTCTGAACCCTGAGCTACTGTGTGGGTCACTGTGAGAGGTTTCACCGGATTTAAGACAAAACAAACTTCTGCTTTTGCTACAGAAAGGGATCCATTTGTGTCAGATTTTTCACCTGAAAACTGGATATTTTCACCTTAAAAATATTTCAAATACACGTAATTTTACACGTAAACAGCTGCTTTCTCAGATTGCAGCACTTTGAAGATAAATAATTTCAATGATCTTTTTAAATGTTATTTTGGTGTTTCAAATTTAGAGATGATGAAAATGTTTCAGAGGGAAAATTGTTTGTATTATTTTCTGTAAAGCCCTGGTTGGATTAAAGTTTAATGCTCACAGAATTTAAACTTTCTTTTTCGTCCGTAATTCTCCACTCTCGTTCTGCACAGTGGGCTAATTTCTTAGTCCATAAATAGTTAATTCCCTCATCAGTGAATTCCTTCTGAGTTTGAGTTTGTTTCTCTTATTGTTTGTTGAATATAAAGGGAGCTTTCTGGTTAAGGAGATTTATTCAAGTGCAAGTATCAATTAATCATTCATGGAACGTTACTAAATAGATCGATAGAGAAAAGAATTGAAGCAAAAATTATGTTATTTAGTTTAGCATCCAATCTGAAAGAATAATAATATAATTGATGCATGGATTGAGTCACTTTTTAAGAGAACTGGAGCTTCAAGCTTCTCACGAGGCTCGATTTGCCGATTTTTAATTATTAAAGATGGGAACATAAATATATTTGGGTTTTAAAGTTTAAGCTGATAAAATCAGGATTTAGTAGATGATAATGTGGGTCTGGGCTCATTATTTTCTGATAAACTATATATTAATAATAGATTCATGGGTTCATAGTGACAAAAAGTCAAACTGCTGCTTCAGTCAACAAAGTGGAAGAATATGAGTTTGTTCTGATTCAATAACTGATGCTAGCTGCAGAAACAAACACCAGAGATCGATGTGACAACACAAGCTCTCTTCCTGTCAGCTGCAGAGTTTATGTTTAACGTTTAACGTGTTCATGTTACTGCCACAATCAATACGAGCTCAGAGAGCTGACGGAAGTATTCAGATAAAAGTACTAATACACACTGTTAAATGACTCCACTGTAACAGTAAAAGTCCTGCGTTCAAAACTTACTGAAGTAAAAGTACAAAAGTGTCAGCATCAAAACATACTTCTATTAATTGACTTCTTAAAACCCACTTTTATAGACTTGCTTTTATGTAATGCTTTCTATCTCACCACTCTTTTATTCCTTTTACCTTTTATTTACTGTGTATCTGAGAATATCTTGTGATTGTTCCTCCTCTGTCTTTTATTGTTTTTCTTTTAATGAAAGAATTGTTTTTAGCCTTATGGCATCATTCTCTGTGTAATTAACTGCTCTTTGTCAAAGCACTTTTTTAAGCTACTCTATTTAAAAGGTGCTAATATTAAAAGTTATTTATATTATTATTATCACAATGTACTTAAAGTATCAAAAGTAAAAGTACTTGTGATGCAGAATGACCCCCTCAGATTGTCATAAATATATTATTAGATTATTTGTATTGATGTATTTATGTAAACATCATTTTGATTTTGTAAAGGTCGGGCTCATTTAACTACTTAACATACTGTTATGTGGTTCAATTTAAAAAACATGCCCAATCACTTTAAATTGATCATGTTTTTTTTAATGTTAAATCTGACCTGAAAAGTAACTAAAGCTGCCAGCTAAATGTAGTAGATATGTTTTTTTTTAATTGTTAATACTTTAAAAAAATATTTTTTTTACTTGTTTATTTGCTAATACCTCTCTTATATTTCTAGTTTATGCTGCTGTTTATTATTTGTTGTTTATTGTTGTTTTGCTGCTGGAACTCCCAGCTGTGAGACTAATAAAGGAAATCTTACTCTTAATCTTAGTTAGTAAAAAGTACAATATATAATATATCTTAAATGTAGTGAAGTAGAAGTATAAAGTTACATTAAATGGAAATACTCAGGTAAAGTACAGGTACCTCAAATCTGTACCTAAGTCCAGTACCCAAGTAAATGTACTTAGTTACATTACACCACAGCAGAGGCTCCAGAGAGATCCGGAGCAGAAACCCTCAGAGAGTCTGAGTCCAGCAAAGTTTAATCTCTGTGAACACTGCAGTAGCTCAGATTAGCTCCTCGCTAACTCACCTCACAGGAAGCGCCTTTGATAACAGGATTCAGATTCACTTAAAGGCAGAAAACTCACTGAATCACACTGTTTATCAGTAGCTGAGCCCTCCTCTCTGTTAGCTGCAGGTAAAACCTCTAAATAAATCTGTAATAAAGCTGAAGCTGGAATGATCTGTGTCATTAAATCAGTTTCACCTGCAGTCTGTCCATCAGCCTCCTGTCAGCTGAGGATCAGGTCATTGCTGGTTGGTTCAGTCAGTCAGGAGGCAGAAACGGTCACAAAAGACATCAGAATGAGTCTCATAAAGGGCTCTGAATCTGAACCTACTGCTCCTCATGCTACTTCCTGTTCCTGTACTTCCTGCTTCCTGTGCCTCCTCAGCAGTAAAAGCTCAGAGGAACTAGCTGGAACTCAGTCCGGTTCAGAAATCCAGTTTCAGCCTGAGAGACAGTGATGAGGAGTGTTTAACTGAAGAGTGGATGAGTTCAATCTGCAGACCTGGGCGCCTCCTCCTCCTCCTGCTCCTCCTCTTACTCACTAAGACTTTAATCTAATTATCTCTCTCCTCCACCTCCTCCCTGAGCTCTGGGCCTCTATGGTCTTCAGTGACTCTACATGATAAACATTTTGGATCCAAACTGATGTTTAATGCTCTCATGTTTGCTCGATAGTTTTAGACCTCCAACATGGAGGTTTGTTTGTCTGTTTGTCAGCAGGATGACAGGTGTAATGAAACGTGCTGCAGCATGAGGCGAGGGAGCGCTCCTTACATTTGAATCACAGTCGTGCATATTATGAGATGAAGTGATATTCTGTATGTTTCTTCATGTTCAGACTCAAATCAATCAAAACAGTAAATATTTCCATGACATTTACATTTACATTCAGCAGACGCTTTTATCCAAAGGGACTTACAGAAAAAAGGAAGTGGTGTCAGCAGTGGTGTCATGTGACCTTTATGGCTGGTTGTAGACCAGGCGTGCCGCTCTGCTCTGCGTTCTTGATCATCTGAAGGGGTTTCACTGTGCAGGCTGGCAGGCCTGTCAGGAGAGCATTACAGTAGTCCAGTTTTGAGATGACGACAGCTTGTGTCAAGAGTTGAGTAGCCTGTTGAGTTAGGTAATGTCTGATTTTTCTGATGTAAAGTGCAAAGCGGCATGACCGAGCAACTGACTAACATGTGTTGTGTGTGTATCAGTGTGATATATCTTGTTCCCCTGTGCCAAAGAGCTCCAATATTGTCCAAAATCTATTAAATCCACATCATGGGGTGATTTTACATTTTTACTTTCTACTGTTGGAGTAATTTACATTTCGTCATGGTTTGTTTTGTATTTTTCAGCTGATGTCCTCGGGACTCTTGGGGACTTTATACTTCCATTATACTTTTCCTGGGTTTTATATCAGTTGTTATTCCCCTTGACCCAGAAACTTAATGGGGACGTGTCCCATTTGGGGGCTCATCCGGGATCATAATATCTAAAAGAAAAAACCCTGTCATTTCAAACTGAGTTACTTTGACCACCTCCACCATGTCACCACCTGCTGCCCTGTGGGAGGAGCTACAGGATGAAAAACAGCTTCTTTCCCTGAGCTGTCAGAACTCTCAACACACACACACACACACACACACACACAGGACAGTAACAAAAAGCAGGATACAAGAACTGCACTCTAAATGCCCATTTGTACAACAAAACTGATACATGCAACACACTATCTAGCTCGTCTATCGCATTTGTAGTACTTGCAGTGGTAAATTATCTATCTTTTTATTTACTAGTGCAGTGCCCGTAGGAAGTATGTGTTGGTAAAGTGGGGGATTAAGTAGATTTTTCAATTATGGCCAATGAGGTTGTGTGTGAAAGTGGTATGTACAATCAGGTGTAATACTCTTGCGTAGTGTTAATATACAAAGTGTATATTAGGTAATACATGGATGTACATTGAGATATAAAGAGACACAGAAATAGTTATTTTAAGAAAAAGAAACTTAATCATTCAACATGATTAGACATATATACAGACACAGATATAGGAGGAAATAAGTTTAGATGCAGCACAAACAGATGGATGTGAATAATGTGAGTAAGGGTTATTAGGTGTGTTGATGCAGACCACTACAACGTCTGCAACTCCATAAAACACTTACTTTTCATAAGGTACGCACACCATCCAGCACATACACATTGAACATTGATATTCGCTGGAAATTATTAGAATATTATTGGAAAATCGAACCTTGTAGCGCACTTTAAAACTCTGAAAGATAGGTAGGCTAAATAGACTTACAGATGAGATGAGTCAGGGTGGAAATCCAGAGTGAATTGTGTTACTGACCAGGTGTAGGCCTATCACACAATGGGGCGGAGCTCCACTAAAAGGCCTCCAATCGGAAACATCACGTCCTACATAAATAATGATATTTTGAAAAATGAATAAAAAATCTTCAAAATAGAGGATAGAGGAGGTGCCATGCGCAAGCCACAAATGAAATCTGAGGTCAGTTTGACTAACGGTCAGAGATATGCCCTAGACACACACACACACACACACACACACACACACACACACACACACACACACACATACAGACGCTTTAGCTCAGTGTTGTGTACTGTATTCTTAAATGTTTGTTTTGTTGTTATGATTGTTTTAATTATGCACCTTAGCTAAGCAGTGGCACTAATGACAGTAAAGGCTATTTAATACACGTTAATACAGCAGGACAGACTGATAACAACCGACTGGCCTTCAGCATGTAGAGCAGCATGAACTCATTCAGTCGTTCAACAATATAGAATATTTGGAAAAAAATGAAACATGGATGTTTTTCTGAAGCAGGAAACCTGTTGTGTTCTGATTTCACTGTGATGCCATCACATTGGACCAATCAGCAGCCACGTTACAAAAATAGTCAGTTTAACAAAGCATTTCTTTAGAATCATAGGAGTTTTTAATCTTAATCTTCATCATTCACCACCACCATCATCATTATTGACTGCTGTCGTCGTCATGACATAATCATAATCATCATCATCATCATCATCATCATCATCATCATCATCATCATCATCATCGCAGCTGTTTATCACCGCACAGAAACAGTCATCACCACCATCATCATGACATCATCATTATCTTCTTCTTCATCTTCATCATCAGGTACATTCTCAGCGTTTGCAGTGGATAATAGATTTCTTTTGTATTTCATACTTTTTATAATATATTGTATATCATCCATGGTCAATCTATTTTTTAAATAATTTACATGAGAATAAAGTCAACAGACTGAAGAATGACAATCTGTATATTTACATCATGAGACACAGAGAATCAAGAAGAAAACAGCAAAATGACGAAAAATGAAGAAAACAGCAATTAAGAGGAGGAGAAGAAGAAGCAGAGTGGAGAGGAGGGTGTGTGTGTGTGTGTGTGTGTGTGTGTGTGTGTGTGTGTAACCCCTCGCTGAATGAAGCTAACCTCCCACCCAAACCTCTATTTTATCTCCATGGCAGCAGAAGAAAGTGACTGTTGCCATGGTAACCGGTAACAGTCGCCCTTTGCCTCATCTGATGAAAAAATTAATCAAAAGAGGAAATAAAATATGGGAGAGAAAGAGGCCTCACGGTGAGATATCATGATGATTCCAAGGGGGGTCAGATTTATTATTTCCCAGCTTTGAGGTGTCCCCAGAATGCAACGTTTTGGGACAATCAGGATCCTGAATGCAGCACAAACAATTTCCTGCAAGACAATGTTTTACTGCTTTTGCTTTCAGGGTCATTGTCACTGATAATAATAATAATACAAATAATAATAATATATATAAATAATAAAAATTGTGTAATATTAGTTAAGTTAACTGTTAACTGTGATTCCATGAAACTACAATATTTTATTTATTTATTTTATATTTTATAGTACTGTGAAAATCTCATATTGCTGCAACTTTTTACACAACTTCAATAAAAAATAAGAAAATCACATATAATTATGTTTTTATACATCATATGTCATAAAACACATATATAATATAATATGATAAAATATATTATATATAGTATATTATATAGTATACTATAAAACATATAGTTTATATGATAATATATATATAATATTATAAATATACAAATATCATAATGTTCAACTAAAAAATCCTTCAGTTTTCTCTCTTGTCATTTTTACTGAAATAAATTATAATAATTGCAGTGTTGTATATATTGTAGTACAATAACAATATTTTCTGACATGATACTGGTACATTTTAACAAAATAACGCCATCATAATATTTCAGCTTTTATGACCTAGATTAATAAAATAAATTGAATATAAAATAAAATAAAAAAGGAGCCTAACCGTCACCAGGAGCTGTGAGAGCCTGAAAACAACCAGGATAAGATATGAATAAATAATCATCAGCTGGAGTCTGACACATGATGGACAGCCGCTCACATCCACACCTGCAAATTACAGCCAATTAGAGACGAATCACCTGCGCTGAAAACCACGAACACACGTGGGAGAGAAACCTCCACGAGCCTCCTGACAGCTGGACATGTCACACATATGTTCATTAAAATCCTTCCCCCATAATTACGCTGATAATAATTATCCCTAGATCAGGCGTTGCCACTTATAGAAACCTAAGGAAACAATCAGAGCCTCACTCAGCCAGGCTGAAGCTCCAACACACAAAACCTTTGATACTGTTCATTCATAAATTGTCTTATTTTTCCAAGTAGAAATAATGAAACAATATTCTCTGATTCTGGCCTGTGAAACTAGAATATTTCCTGCTTTTCTTTGTCATAAATCATCAAGAGACAACACTTTGACAATTAATAAAGGACGTCTTGTGGTGTGAACAGAAGCTCTTTATGATCATAGTTATGTTTTGAGACTTTTGATGGACGCTTCAACATCTGGACTGATGTTGCAGAGTGAAGGCTGAGACAGAAGCAGATATAAGGAGTATATTGCCCTACAAAGTCTGCACTGCAGTAACTACACAAAGGGTAAAACTGAGAAAAACTGCTATTTTTTTAAAAACATTTTTGAACTGGCCAGCCAAATAGGTTATATGCAGATAAGTGATATGACATTTATGTCTACATGTATTGATGATGTCATTTTAAGCTAAAAAATAATGACCTTATACGTTTACCTTTGACCCCAAAAATGTAGTTGCAGCACTCTAATAGTAATGCAAAAACTGAGTGCAGTAACAACAATGTTGTTGTCTTCTTTCAACTTTTATATTTTGTTTTCAGTGAATAAACATTTTCAAATTGATTTTGTTTTAGTTGTATTTAAAAGTGTTTAACAAGTCTATTCAATTTGGAGTTGGATTTTGTAGTTACTGCAATTTTTATACCATTATTTCTCTGAATTAAAGCAAAATTTAAATCTAAAACTTTGTCACAAGATAAAACAGACATCAAGGAGTTAATTAGTTACTGTAGTTAGGCTTTGTAGGGCAGTATAAAGGACAAAGTCTACGTGTCTGAAAAATGAAAAACTTTCCTTGAGTCAGATAAAAACAAACGGAGCTGAAAGACAAGTGGGTCAGAGACGAGTCTGACTGCCGAGACATTCGGAGCTAACGAACAGTACGAATAAATGACCTCACAGCAAACTGCATCACCTGTCTGTCTGGTTGTAATGAGGTGCATTTGAAACAGGAGAGGAAATTCTCCTGGTTCTCTTCTCGGTAAAACAGCAGAAACAATCTGTTCTCTGTTTGTCAGAAGAAAAAAAGACAAAAATAAAATGTTGAAACAAGCTGAAAATTGTTTCACTGTGGGCAGAATGAGTTTCTTCTACAGTTGTGACTTCATGGAAACTGTTAGCAGAGCAGAAGATAATCAGATGTGAACACATCAAAAGAGATGTATTGATCCCAGTCAGCCTTGTGATTATTGGTGATGAAGAAGCTTCTGATTCAATGTTAATGAAATTTCCCTTTTGTGTGTTATTACAGCTGTAGTTTGCGTGGGTACGAGTGGGGAGCAAGGTTATTATAGTTAACGAAAACTAACGAAATAACGAACACTATAATTGAAAACTAACTGAAACTGTATTTTGTGGTTACAAAACGAACTAAAACTAACTAAAATTATTGTGAAAATGTCCCTCGTTTTTGTCTTTGTCAACTTTTTTCATACATAATCCAGTGTTTCTATTTCTCCACCGCTGAGTGTGTGTATTCCTGCTTTGTGGGCTTCCAGGAGAAGCGCGAGTGAAATTACTGTAATGACACCATACTGGCTGTAAAGAGCAAATTCTCAGCTTTCAGAAAACATTGGAATTTTCCAGATAGCACAAACCTTTTAGTTATTATGGTAGAAGTGGATGTTTTATTGCGGCGGCGCTGAAAATCCAGCAGCGACAGTGCACCTCCGCAGAATACATGTAGGGTAAACACTTCACAATAATTTTTGGTTGATATGAAATGTATTTATTTAGCTCCAACTAAATAGGCTAGCTGCTGGTTAGTGAACATGCAGGAACACATGGTAAATATAATAAAATTTACTGAGACTGGGATGTCTACACTCCAACCAAAATTTAAAACACCCGGAACTGTAAGAGTTAATAACCTTATTGATGCTAAGATGGATAAACCAAAGGGAATAAATGTAAAATTTATTTTGACCTCTTTGAATCTTACACCCAACACATAGCCCATTACAAAAAAACTAAAACTAATAAAAACTAAACCAAAACTAGCAAACTCACTCTAAAAACGAATTAAAACTAACTGAATTTGAAAACAAAAATTCACAACAAAATTAAAACTAAAACTAATGAAAAATCCAAAACTATGAAAATAATTCCCCTAAAAATGCATTCAAGCAATATTCGAACCAAACAACTCGAGATAAAGTCAGTGCCGTGTGCAGGTCTGAAGCACAGACTCTAAACTTACAAAAATCTTCGAAGTTCTGAAGTAAAGTAATTTCTGCAAACAAGCTGTTCTGAGGAAAATGTTTTCTAAGGACATTCCAGTATACAGGAATATTTAGGATGGTACGAAATTATTATTTTCTGCAACTAAATTTTAATTTGAGGGAAGCCTTTAAGTGGTAATGCAACCAGAAGCTGCTGCAGCAACTAATGACACTGGCCGCGTTTCCCAGATTCGCTCGTTCTTAAGGACTTAAGAAGGCTCTTAAGAAGGGTTTGGCTAAGAAGGAGCGCTAAGATAGGGGTGTTTCCCAGATGCGTTCTTAACTGCCTTCTTAAGATCCCGCCAAAGAAGCTTCTTAAGAAGCTCTTAGTGGGAGCTGTCCACCACCGTGGTGCTGAAATATAAATCAATCGATGCCAGTCAAATCGATCACCCACCACTTTATCAGCGCTTAAGTCACCCCACACACCTGTGTAATAAGGCTACGTGTGTGTGTGTGTGTGTGTGTGTGTGTGTGTGTGATCACAGCTAACAGTTGTATCCGAGTAGTAATCAAGCCATTAACGCATATATACCCCACTGTGGATACGCACACACATGAGAATGGAGAAAGCAGGCAGCAAACGCAGCAAGAGGTCACCCTCGTTTACTGCAGAGGAGATGGCCACATTAGGGGACGAGGTCTGGCAGCACCGCGAGGTGTTATTTGGGGGAAAAAGATATAACATTAAAAAACCGCATTTGGCAGGCAATTGGCGCAGGAGGATCGGTGTCACGGCTGCCACACTCCGTGAAACCGGTGCCTTGCTGAGGCCGGTGCCGTCCCCCACCACCTCCAGGAAGCTCCCCACTGCGTAAAAACGCAGCGCGGCCAGGAGCTGCACCTCCGGGCTGAGGGCAAAATTGGGGTTGCCCTCTGGATGTGTGGTGACACGAGCGTGACGAGGCGGTGGATCTCCTCACGAGGAAGCCGGTACTTGGACTGGACAGCCCGGTCCGACAGCACGTCGAGTGGGGAGAAGTGCTGACGCACATAAGCGTTTATATAAACCGTCTGGCTTCGCGCACGGCGACGCTGTTGGTTCGCAGCGAGAATATGCTGTATTGCAGCCATGGTGTCTCACGCGTGGACTTCGGCAACGCCTTTATATAAACTTGCAGGTGGAGACCCTCTTGATGAGGTTCCAGCTGAGTTCAATTACACCTGTCAGTTTCCCTCATATCTGTGAAATACCACAGGGTTGTTGATGTTTTTATAGCTACTGTAAACTCATATGCAGATGCCGAATGTGTGTGAAAACGTAAGGAGTGATAGTAATGATGATTTATTTTATTTATGTAGCCTAGCTACAGGAACACATGGGCAATTCTTTATTTTTATATCGTTATTTTTCTTCTTATGCTATTATTTTTCTTGCGTCAGTGTTCTGCAGTTATGAGCGCACATTCATCATTACGCAGGGTTTTAGTATTCCTTTGTGTCCGATATAACTTTCCCTGATGCGGCTGCACTGAGCGTTTGGTCGCTAAGAAGGCTGTTCAGAGTGGGTCAGGGCGATCTTACACTTCCTTCTTAGTGAAAGATCTTCTTAAGCTAAGAACGACTCTGGGAAACACTTCCTTCTTTCACAGCGCTCTTAAGAGCGTCCCTAAGACGCTCTTAGCGCTTAAGAGCTTCTTAAGCGCTAAGAGCGAATCTGGGAAACGCGGCCACTATTAGTTAACAAATATAAATAAGCTGCAGGACTTATTTAGTCTCATAGACCTCTACGGTTACTGTAAATACAACAACTAAAAGCTGCCTAAAGTAGCACAGAGCTCTAAAGCTGCAGCACTATACCTAATAATATGGCTAATATTCAGCTCAGCCTGTGAAAATAAACCAACGATGTGAAAGTTCTGATTAAAGGTTCATATTTTAAGACAATCTACAATCTAAATTGTCTATTATTATTATTATCATTATTATTTTTGTTAATAAGTGGTATTTTAATTCATTTCTCGTGAACACTGATTGTCACTACGTCAAGTTTAGGTCCAAAGTGCGTGATCGTTATTAAAATAAAAGCTTTATGATGAACCATCAGCTGATGGATCTGACTTTTAGAGGAAAACTAACAATTTTATAGTCTTTGATGCTAAAATGACTCTTGGGAAATAATAAAACATCACTTTTTTTTTGACCTCAGAATATATTAAAGTATTCACAGGGACAAGACGTCCTGATCGTCTACACCTCGTCACTCACATCATCTGAGCTTCCATCAGTCTGAACTCTCACAGCTTCACTCAGCTTCAGGACCTGATGGATCCGTCTGATCTGCTGTTCAACTAAACTTCACATCTGGATGAAGAAAAATAAAATGTCTCTTTGCTGACATGTTTTTGTGTCTTATAGCAGATTTAGATTTTTTTTGCAACTCATTTGACTAAATTTCACTTCTGAAAACCAAATAATAAAAGTCAGGCTGTATTAAAGCAAAATATAAATATGAAAAATCAGGGGACAGAGAGCAGACACAGGAAGTGTTTCTAATAACAGACACAAGTAAAGACTGATTGTTTTCATTCTTTGGGTTTCATGTCAGCTTCTCTGTGACTCTTCGGTACAGAAACAATATGTACGTTCACAAAGCTTCTCTTCAGTGGATTAGTAGCAGATCATGTCTACATTTATATTAATTAAGATGAAGAGTTCATGTTGTGTGAGTTCTATACAATGTTACAGAGATGGCACTAACCAGTGACGTGCAGTCAGGGCATACAGGAGAGGCTGTGCCTCACCTGTCATCATGGAAAGACAAAAATGTAAAAATTAAAAAAATAATTAATATTTATCCAGTGATTTTTGCTATAAAGTTATTTTTTTTAAATCTAACTCCGACAGTTTTAGATATTTTTTTATTCAAAGTTGTTGAATTTTCACATTTACTGTTCAAATAGTGAGAAGAGCTGTGCGGTGAGGCAGCAGCCAGAGGAGCCTCACCATGGATTGATCAATGACTCATTAACTGCGCTGACATGCTGCAGTGAGACCGTACTGCTGTCTATCTGGATGTCGCTATGAAAATGTTCAAACACTTTTGCTATATGAACTAAATGTTTTTTTTGTCACCAACTGTATGTGTGTAACGTGTTTCTTGTGCTGAGCAATAATAAAACGGCTTCTATAATAATAAAATCTTCTTCAAGACAATTTGATGTTAATAGTGTAAATAATGGCCCCATTTAGAAGAAAATAGAAGATAAAGAATCATATGATTTGGGGCGTGGCTACCTTTGATTGACAGATGGCAAACAGGGCGAGCCGCCATCAGGAGGGAATCAGAACAATGCGTATCCATGGCAACGTGTCAATAAAGTTATATATAACGTTATATATACATAAAAAAGGACGGTTAGCGGTTTGGTCTCATAACTTTGACCCTTTCACTGTATTTTCACTCAATGACAGTTTATTTGAACGTTTTGTTCAGTTAAAATGTCTTGTTCAGCGTTTGGTTGGACTAACAGACACTCCAAGGAGTCGCTGCTCAGTTTTCTGAGGTAAGTAATGTACATTTTGTTTTCTGCTAGCCAAAACTAACATCCCAGTTAATGCTCCAGTTAATGCTAACATGAGTCAGTCAGGTTGAGGTGTAGAGAGGCTGTAGTCAGTGATCAGATCCCTCTCGCTTCTCCACAGTCCAAATATGGTCTGCTCCCCGTATCAGAAACAAGATGGCGACGAGTGAAACGCTGAACTCGATGCTTCCAACGGGCCACAAACCAATTGGTGACGTCACGGTGACAACGTCCACTATTTATATACAGTCTATGGTGACAACAAGCTACAATCAACAGTTATCAAGTCAAGTGCAGCCAACTGTTTTTTCATTTTTTAAAACTTCTACAAACAAATTATCGATGCTTTTGTTCAGAAGAAGCGGCAGACTACTTAATTTATAAGGTAAGACCATAATAATGTTTTTTTAAATTAAATGTGCTTCTTTGCTGATATGAAATTTTAAACATAACCCGTTAACTGCTGCCAATCAAATGGTGAATAAGCTACTCTGTAGGGTTCATATGTTGTAAATGTGACTGTGATGAAGTCAGTGCCTCACCAGCCATCAACCTCACCACAGGTCACTGGCACTAACGTAACTAACGTTTGTAAAGGAAAAATGAGTTCCTCTTCATATGTCTTTGCCCAGCTGACTGTTAATAGTTATGCTGTTTGTGTTCTATTTTGTTGCTCAGAAAGTTCAGATGTTTGGAGTAGTCTCCTACATGAGCGTGGAAAGTGGAACATTACGTTCTCAGGTCAGCGTGTCTCATGACTCGTTCCGTTTAAGGATCAGCTGACCGCTCTGATGGAAGAGAAGGTTTCCAGGTCTGGTTCAGTGAGTGAAGCTGCAGACTGTCTCCAGCTGCTCATTCACTGGTTATCTATGTTTGCTTTCTACAATTTAACGACAGCAGGTGTCATGCTGAGCAACAACAGACTAAAAAGAGTTGTTCAAAAAGAGTCATTAGCTCATTTCTGCTCATCACTAACAGGTTAGTCCAGTCTAGAGGAGAAGAGTAACTAAAATAATGTCCTTCAGTACAATACTGAGGTTCTTTATTCCTCTTTATACTCTCAGAACAGATTAAATATGATGAACTTTAATACTAAGTGCCACCTCGAGCAGCTGCATCAACACACTGCTTACAGATTGATGCATCTTTATGAAACAAAATAACACCTATAATGATATATAATCCTGTATAATAAAGTACATTTTACTCAGTAAGATTTGGACTGCAGCACTTTGACTTGTGTCTTATTATTAATGTCTTTGCTTCTGTTTTTCCATCATCACTGACAGGTGTGATCATTCTCACATCTATAAACTGAATCTCATCACCTGTTAATAAAGAAAACTTTTTAATTCCATTGTGGAAGTCTTTGAGGACGTTGGTGTATTAATGTCACACTCTAATAAAACAGTGGAGGGTAAATAAACTGCACGTTTCAGACGATGAACTCTGCAGCTTCAGTCATGTGATGTGAGTCAACATCTGGAAACACACACACATCTGTGTGATAACTGATCTGTGATCTGCCTCTCAGGCCTCTCAGCACTCGTTCTGCAGCTAAATGAACAATTTCTAAATGCTAAATGACTCAAACTCTGAATGAGTAATCCACAAATGGTGATATTTGCCACGTTCTCCTCCAGCAGGGACACAAATCTGTTGCTTTCAGGGATCGTGCAGCTTTTTCAGTCACATTTTCAACCTGAACCACCAGCTTCCTTTCTGAAGCTCCGACCATCACAGGTGAGTTTAACCCCTCAGTGTCAGTGTTACTGAACCAGCTGATGTTCTCAACACACTAACTTCAAGAGAAAGGGATGAAGAATCTGCTGTGAGACGCCACGAGAGAAACAAACAAATGTGATCGTCTCATTTCAAATATTTAAATATTTTTGGTTTCCATGAGAGATTGTGTTGATGAATCACTAGATATCGTCCAAAATAAAACCTCTTTTTTAATGAGTCTTAACATATTCCAAACCTTGAAAACTGCTATTAAGCATTTTCTAAACTCAAGCTCTGTTGTTAATATAATAATAATAATAATAATAATAATAATAATAACAATAGAAACTCAACAGAACTTGAAGTGAGATAGAGGCGTTTCTGAACATCAATAGCTTAAAATAAAACTTATGATAAATAAAATGAAAAGAAAGTAAGAAATGTATTTAAAGAAATCTAAAAATTATTTTCAGTGACTGTGTCGACTTAATAATTTTCTGCTGAAACACAAAGTGGAGCTGTAGAAACCTTTGGATCAGAGTTTGACTGTCAGTGATCCGTGTTTAACCCATCACACTCAATATGAGTTTACATTTACAGGGACATTCTGGAAACAAACGTATTGCTTTTTAATTTAACACGTCAGAGGCAGACGGAGCTCCTCTGAGGTTTGGGTGCCACTTTTATCTAACAGGAGAATGAAACCTCCTTCTGTCTGACTTGGCATTGAGCTTTTTCCTCTTTTTCATCTCTCCTTTGATTTACTTGGCACTGGATCAGAACGATGTCTTTCTTTCTTTCTTTTGGAAGGGAAGGAGGGAGGAGGAGAGGAGGATTAAACACAGACAGAGAGAAGAGAAGAAGAAGTGACAGCAGAAAGAAAGAAAACAGATCTACGAGATGAGGAAAGACACAAAGGGCTCCACTGTTTGACTTCTGTCCTTCTCTCCACCAGCTTCTGTCTCAGAGTGTTTACATGCTGCAGTGATTTACTTTAAACACATAAAACCTTTTTCTTATGTTAAATCTGACAAGCTTCACTCTTTTAAAATCATATTCATCTGCTTCACAGGAGAAACTGAGTGATGAGCTGAAGTTTATGTGTCTTCAGCTCTGCAGAAGTTTCTGCATCACTTAAAAGAATATTTTGGACCGTGAGCCGTAGTTAAGAGACTACAGCTGTCCACGCAGTGTCAGCTGTTAACTAAGTGATTTAAAGTGAGTCTACACTGTGCACGATAATCTTAAAAACTACAACAATAATGTGTAGACTCATACAAAGAAAAGTTCCTGACTGACTGCCAGCAGAACTGTTGTCTGTGCCTATTGTAATTATCTCTTTTCTTTTCTTGTTGTTGATGTTTAGTTTCTGGGCGTCAAAATTTTGGCACAAAGCTACAAAAAGTAAAAGAAAAGTGGATGAAGCTTGTTTCCGAAAAGAATGAGTCTGAGGTTTGTTTTGTTTGGGGGCCCAGTCTAAATTTGTCTGAGTTTCTGCACAGTGTGCCTTTCAGCTTTCTGTCTCTTTACATGTTTAAAAAACATGTTTTTTCGCCACACAGGAAGTGGAAGCTAGTGAGGGCTCAGTTTGATTTCCTGCAGGTTCTGCAGATCGTCCTCCAGCTCAGACTCCAGCAGCATAAGCTCGTCTCAGACAGACCAGATCCACCTGCAGTCAGAGCTCCTTGGCTGGGTGCACGCTCTGCAGACGGCACGCTGCTGGAGGCCCGCACTGTGTGCAGGGCCTGCTGGAGCAAAGGGAGGCACTGAAGACGGGGGAGACTGTCTGCTGCTGCAGGTAAATAAAAAGTCTACTAACAGCTGACAGTCTGATGCTCACTGAAACACTTGCTGTTGTCTCCAGCTGAAGCCAAACTCAACACAAAATAAAAAAGTTCCTTTTAGCTGCTTTAAGATGAAAAATATTAAAGCATTAAAGTGGATCACTGTGTGCATGTAAACAGACTCATCCAGATATCACTCATGTCCTTTTATTACCTTTGAGGACACTGTGTGTGTGTGTGTGTGTGTGTGTGTGTGCACTGTACACATTAGGCACCAGGGTTCTCCCTAAAACTGTAAACGGGGGAAGCACTTCAAGTGTTTTTTCTTTCTCCGTCACTTTGAGCTGAGTCACTGGAAGTCAGCAAAAAAGTGCGGCAAAAAAAGTTGAAAACTTTTTACTTTACTGAGCACAGGGCACTGCTGCCACCGCTGCTGCTGCTGCTGCAGGACACAACGCTGCAGTCTGCAAGCTCGGCTGCTGCTTTCAGCTCAACTTGGTTTGGTAAAAAAAACACTGTCAGTCTGATCCTGACTGAGAACATTAGCACCAAGCTACAGTAGTTATCAGGATTTATGTGTTGTTGAAATCACTCTTATAGTTTTCCCTCTGACACCAAACTCTGTTCTTATTTCTGGCAATTTAGTGCAGAACCAGAGCATAACACTTCAATACAACACTTTGATCCATGCTGGCTGCTGCTTACACTCCACTGTTGTATCTGTGTGCGAGTAGATAGTTGCAATAAGAAATGAAGCAGTTCTAAGGAGAACCCTGGTGGCAGTATGTAGGGGTGGTGATGAATCTACAAAAGACCAAATCATATGACTCCACTCGCAGTGTTTCACCTCCGAGAGACATCTCGTACAGTCCATGAACAGCTGGAGAACTCTCCCACCAGAACCAGAGGAGTCTTCAGTCAAAGAGTTTGGTGTGATGTGTTAGAGATGACTCTGCAGCACCAGAGCCCTGCAGAGACAGAGTCAGGATGTCCCTGCTGTCTCCTGCTGCCCGTCTCTCTCCAGACTCTGTCTGCGTCAGGCTCTGGGCTCAGCGTCAGGAGAACAGCGGGTCATGGCTTCATGCTCGGACAAGAAGGGTAAACTGTTAAAGTCCCTGTTTCAGACTCAAACTAGGAGACGAGGGAGGAGACGAGGTCTGAGTTTGTCCTCAGACGGAGGTCAGAGACCGTCCGGCAGGTTCACATTCTGATCAGGAGCAGACTGATGCTGCATCTCCTAATCAGTCCTGGTGGTTTAAAGCTGCAGCTCAACTCTTACTTTCCAACACAGGGCGTCGATTTGATCACCTTTATGAAAATTTGTTGCCAGTTTAAAAGAAAAGAGGAGAAATTGGGTCAGCAGCAGAGTTGCAAAGCCAGCCTCAGAACTTTTTAGGTTTATTTATCGTCCATCAGTCGGAGGCTTTCATCTGAAAACCTTGTTGATAATGAAACCCGGATTTCCTCCTTTAATTCTGTTGTGTTGTGTTTATTTTTTACCCCACAGGTATCACACAGGTTCATGATCAAAGGACAAAGGAAAAGAAAAAGAGAGAGACAGACACAGCCGTGGAGCAGGAGGAGAGGACGGTTCCTAATCAGCCCTCCATAAACCGGAGAGAGTCGGGCGGGGCGGGGCGGGGGGCGGCTCACCGTCGCCCCTGGTTACCTAGAAGAGGGGCTACTGCACTCGGAGGCGGGGCAACAGAACTGATGGGCGATGTCGTCATCTTCCTCCTCTCTGAGAGACAGACAGACACACAGACAGAGAGAGAGAGGAGGAGGACAGCAAAGGACAGGATGGTGGAAGAAGAACAGAGTCAGTGGAGAGGAAAGAACAGAGTCAGAGGAGAAGAGAGGAGAGGAGAGGAGAGGAGAGGGAAGAACAGAGTCAGAGGAGAGGAGAGGAGAGGAGAGGAGAGGAGAGGAGAGGAGAGGAGAGGAGAGGAGAGGAGAGGAGAGGGAAGAACAGAGTCTGTGAGGCTGCAGCGTTGCAGGCGGCCAGCAGGGGGCAGCAACACTCCTCCTACTGCAGCCTGATTCACTTTAACTGCAGGTGTAGCAGCTTCCTGCTGCGCCTCAAGACACAACTACTCTCCAAAATATAAACTATACAGAGTCAGAGGGGGGAGGACAGGAGGGGAGACAGGAGGGGGGAGGACAGGAGGAGGACAGCATGAGGACAGCAGGAGGACAGCAGGAGGACAGGAGGGGAAGACAGGAGGGGGGAGGATAGGAGGAGGACAGCAGGAGGACAGGAGGGGAAGACAGGAGGGGGGAGGATAGGAGGAGGACAGCAGGAGGACAGGAGGGGAAGACAGGAGGGGGGAGGATAGGAGGAGGACAGGAGGAGGATAGCAGGAGGACAGGAGGGGAAGGATAGGAGGACAGGAGGGGAAGACAGGAGGGGGGAGGATAGGAGGACGACAGCAGGAGGACAGGAGGATAGAGGAAGACAGGAGGGGGGAGAATGGGGGGAGGATAGGAGGAGGACAGGAGGAGGATAGCAGGAGGACAGGAGGGGGAGGATAGGAGGAGGACAGGAGGAGGATAGCAGGAGAACAGGAGGGGGGAGGATAGGAGGAGGACAGCAGGAGGACAGGAGGGGAAGACAGGAGGGGGGAGGATAGGAGGACGACAGCAGGAGGACAGGAGGTGAAGACAGGAGGATAGAGGAAGACAGGAGGGGGGAGGATAGGAGGAGGACAGGAGGAAGATAGCAGGAGGACAGGAGGGGGAGGATAGGAGGAGGACAGGAGGAGGATAGCAGGAGGACAGGAGGGGAAGACAGAAGGGGGGAGGATAGGAGGAGGACAGCAGGAGGACAGGAGGGGAAGACAGGAGGGGGGACGATAGGAGGAGGACAGGAGGAGGATAGCAGGAGGACAGGAGGGGGGAGGATAGGAGGAGGACAGGAGGAGGATAGCAGGAGGACAGGAGGGGAAGACAGGAGGGGGGAGGATAGGAGGAGGACAGCAGGAGGACAGGAGGGGAAGACAGGAGGGGGGAGGATAGGAGGACGACAGCAGGAGGATAGGAGGAGGACAGGAGGAGGATAGCAGGAGGACAGGAGGGGGAGGATAGGAGGAGGACAGGAGGAGGATAGCAGGAGGACAGGAGGGGGGAGGATAGGAGGAGGACAGCAGGAGGGGAAGACAGGAGGATAGGAGGGGAAGACAGGAGGGGGGAGGATTGGAGGAGGACAGGAGGAGGATAGCAGGAGGACAGGAGGGGGGAACGGGAGGGAGGAAGGAGGACAGGAGGAGGGAGGAGGGGGGACAGGAGGGGAGGACAGGAGGAGAGAGAGGTGATGAACAGGAGAGAGGACAGGAGGAGGGGAGAGGAGGGGGGTGGGCAGGAGGGGGATGGACAGGAGAGGATCGGGGGGGGGGCAGGAGGGGGAGATGGGGGGATGGATGGATGATGATGTGAGCAGAGGTGGAGGTGATGTGGAGTGAGTTTAATTTTGTGGCTCGGTGCAGAAACAGATTCATACAAATATAATGTTGGTAAAAAGTTTTATCAGGCTCTTCTTCATCTATTACTTTGATCCGAGTCAGCAGTTTTTAAATATCTGACGACACAGTGAGAACAAAGATCTGAGAAGGATTTAAGAGATGTTTTTGGAAGCTGTGGTTAAAGCTTTGTGGTCAACACGTTTGTTTTTATATGATGTCATCATATAATTAGGGAGAGTTAACATTTAAAATATATTAAATCAACTTATGTTATTCCAGCAAATGGTTTGACATGTCTGAGGTGATTTGTGTTGGTTTGTTTTGGATGAATTCATATTTAAATATCTTTTAAATGTCTGTTTGTCACTTTAAACTTTTGCTTTGATTTACATCAGTTTGAAGTAGATTTAATGCAGGCTGCAGGAGACATGTCACAGGTTTAACGGAGACAAATATAAAGTTATAAAGTTTATTCTAACTTGTGTGAATGTGTGAGCATGTTGTAAACATCATGTGCAGTGTGAAGTCTTTGTATTTAAGTCTTTATTCATTTCAGGAAAAAAAAGACTCAAACCTGACTAACTTTTCTTGACTGTTGTTCTCTCCAACAGGACACTGAATTTTGAGTGTGATTAATATAGTGTCATTTTTCGGTTTCTGACTGATTATTGGTAATAAAACAGATCAGGAGTGAGTTCACATGATAAAGAGCAAAAAAAAGATTCAGCTCAGCTTCAAGTTCAGACGAGATTCAAATTTAGAAATATAACAAATTGATTTTTATATCAATATCATATAAATATATGATTCATACGACGGTTTAAAAATACAAAAACAGAAGCGAAAGAAAGAAAGAAAGAAAGAAAGAAAGACATTTTATTGTAACTGAAGTCGTTTCTAAAACTTCCAATTTTCACTTCAAACTTTATGACTTTAGAGTTTAGAAGGCGTTATTGTATCAGTAATATAAATGATGATGTCACACGTGAAGTTCCAACCTGCAGGTTGGAGCTGCAACCTGAAGATTAATCTGCGGTCATTGTAGTCATTAATCTGTAATGTGTCTATTAAAATGTTGAAACCTGATGATATGAGTATATGTTAGGTCTCAGTTGTTGATTTGTTGTTGATTTGGTGATAAATTTCCATTTTTTGTCCACTGAAGAACTGACAAAAATCTCTCTAAAAACTCTGCACTGAAATACCAAAGTTATCCTGTAACTTACATTATATAATATATTTATAATATTTTCTGTTTTGAGCGAACTACAGTTCTGCAGACAGTGACAGGCAGAGTGACACATGTCAGAGATGTGTGTGTGTGTTTGTGTGTGTGTGTGTGTGTGTGTGTTCCTGGCTGATGCATAACGTATGTGTGAGGGTGTGAAGCTGCAGCAGCACAAAGTGTCCTGAACATTCTGAGTTAAAGAGATTTCATTAGCAGCTTGTTGTCTTCTCCATATGGTTTACAGAGAAGATACAAGGTCAGAGCAGAGCAGCAGCTCCGTCATGTGGAGGATCCTCCGCTCTGCTCCGCTCTGAGTGTGTGTTTATGCATAACACCCTCTGAAAGGCTCCCTCCCCTGCTGGTGACTCATCCCCTCTCAGCCCTGACACACACACACACACACACACACACACACACACACACACACACACACACACACACAATAACCCAGCCGAGAGTTTCTAGTGAGTTTGAAAAAACATTAACAGAACAGAAAATTTACTTTTAAGTTCTTTTTTCTCAATATATAACTCTATGTATTTCAATTTGTTTTATATGCTAAGAGGGGGAGTCTGTGTTTGTTCAAAAATGGATAATTTGTTAATCGTTGCCATATTTATTTTTATTCTTGATCTTCAGCCACAAGACATTCTGATGTGCTCCTTGTTAAATGCTGAATGAGTCTGTGTCCAAAAATCTGACATTCAGACGGCTGTTTGGCGAGATTTAAACTTGTCTCATTAAGTTACTTTCACAACTTTTCTTGTCCCCTCGAGAGTGGACACAAAGCTTTAAATGTCTCTGAGGGGGGTCTCTCTGTCATTCTCATATTAACACCACATCGTTATTGCTACAATTTTACAGTTATCTGCCTCATGCAGGAAAATGTAACTAAGTTCTCTTATTGTATAATTTATAATCTGTATTAGATTTTCAAACTCAAAATTGCTTCAAAGTGATAAAATATTACAATCCATTAGTGTTAACTGCATGCGACTTGTACAACAGTTCTAGATGATTTGAAGATTGTGTTTGTGCCAAAACAGAAAAATCTATAAATATGAGTGAGACCCACTGACTCCGATCTGATCTCTGTCTATCGAACTCAGTCCTCATTTGTTCACATCAAACACACTACACACTAATTAAAGCACTGCCAGCTTGTTACTGTAGCTCATGTGATCAGTTGATTACTCTTATAGTTTGTTTACCAACAGGTGAACAGAAGACTTTGTCCAGTTTGTTGATTCAAAGATAATTTTAATTAGAATAGAAAACGTGACAGTCGAAGTGCTGGTTTACAATCAGAAGCCCCACCCCCTGGTGGCTGCAGTACAGGTTATAAGCCCCGCCCCCTCCACGTTAGTGGATGGGACATGAACCTAAAAACTCAAATAAAGAGATCAAATACATTTTTCTGTCATTTTCTTTCACTCTTATCATGCTGATGTCTGTTAGTGTTTTTCTGATCAGTTTGGTTTTAATTAGTTATTGATTTTATAAAATGGGCCTGTGATGTCATGATTGACAGCTCTCACAGCACAAAGGGAGGAGGACATGGAGACGCATCTTCCATTCTTCTATACTGTCAAACAAACAGGAGGAGGTGTTCCATTTGTTGGGAACTATTTTCAGTGGTGGATTAATCCACATTTGGAGCTTGAGTGAGTATTTGTAGCAGCATGACGGTGTGTGTGTGTGTGTGTGTGTGTGTGTGTGTGTGTGTGAATGTGTGTGTGTGTGTGTATGTGTGTGACTGAGTAAAAACAAACTACTACACAAACTACACTGTTCATGGTTATAAAGCAACTTGTGGCCAGTGAAACAGTTGTCGTTGATGTGTTTTTGGATAACGATGAAGCTTTAAGGCTCAGAGGATAGAAAGATAATTCAGCTCTGATACACATGAAACGTCCCCTGTTGGTTTTGATCTAAAATATAAAATACAGATTAAACTTGTGAATGTTGAAACATATGTTGACATTGTGAATTTATAAAGTGAAAGCACTCTGGAGGACAGATGTGGGTATGAACATTTTTAGCCCTCAGATGGAGTTGCATCCCTACTGTTTGCAAGATTAAAATCAGCAAAGTATATATTCATCTTATTCAGATTATTTTTCTGATTCATCTTTTATAATTAAATCTTTCATTATTGTTGTTTTTACTTGCTGTTCTGTTGTGTGTCATTATTTATGTGCTTTGGTACTTTAAAAAAAATACCATGTGAAGCACCAACACACCTGCACTAAACATTGAAATAATTATATAATAATAATAATAATAATAATAATAATAATAATAATAATAATAATAAAAACTGAGTCATTAATTCTTAAATCGGCCTGTTTATGATGCTCAGCTTTTCAGAGCAGCATGAAGGATGAGAGGGGGAGGGACGAAGGTGGTCGAGGAGAGAGAGAGAGAGGGAGGGATAAATGTGGGTAAGGAGAGAGAGAGAGAGAGAGAGAGAGAGAGAGAGGGAGGGATGAATGTGGTTGAGGAGAAAGAGAGGGGGGAGGGACGAAGGTGGGTGAGGAGAGAGAGAGAGGGAGGGGGAGAGAGAGGGAGAGAGAGGGATGGGAGGTGGGTGAGGAGAGACGGAGTGGGAGGGATGAAGGTGGATGAGGAGAGAGAGAGGGAGGGGAGGGATGAAGGTGGGTGAGGAGAGAGAGAGGGAGGGGGAGAGAGAGGGAGAGAGAGGGATGGGAGGTGGGTGAGGAGAGACGGAGTGGGAGGGATGAAGGTGGATGAGGAGAGAGAGAGGGAGGGGAGGGATGAAGGTGGGTGAGGAGAGAGAGAGGGAGGGGAGGGATGAAGTCGGGTGAGGAGAGAGAGAGGGAGGGGGAGGGATGAAGGTGGGTGAGGAGTAAAAGAGGGAGGGAGGGATGAATGTGGGTGAGGAGAAAGAGAGGGAGGGGGAGGGATGAAGGTGGGTGAGGAGAAACAGAGGGAGGGGGAGGGATGAAGGTGGGTGAGGAGTAAAAGAGGGAGGGAGGGATAAATGTGGGCGAGGAGAAAGAGAGGGAGGGGGGGATGAAGGTGGCTGAGGAGAAAGAGAGGGAGGGGGAGGGACGAATGTGGGTAAGGAGAGAGAGAGGGAGGGGGAGAGAGAGAGGAGAGAGAGAGAGAGAGGGAGAGGGAGAGAGAGGGATGGGAGGAGGGTGAGGAGAAAGAGTGAGGGGGGAGGGATGAAGTTGGGTGAGGGGAGAGGGAGGTAAGGGATGAAGATTGGGAGGAGAGGGAGGGAGGTGGATGAGGAGAGAGAGCGAGAGAGGGAGAGATGAAGGTGGGTGAGGGAAGAAAGAGGGGGGAGGGATGAAGGTGGGGGAGGAGAGAGAGAAAGGGAGGGGGAGATGAATGTTGTTGAGGAGAGAGGGGTGGTAATGGTGTTTTGGGGAGAAGGTGGAGAGAGAGAAGGAGCGACTGTAGAGGCTGCTTCACCTGCAGAGTCTTTTGTGTGTGTGTGAGTCGGAGGAGGAGGGGGGGAGGGGGAGGGGGGTATACAGGTAAAATATATATATTACAGGTGATTAAAGCTCTGCAGGGGAGGTGAGGTGGGGGAGCAGGAGAGAGGCTTCATGTGATACCAAAATGCATTTAGAGCGAATCTGACGGCTTGGAGTTTTACTGCAACAAAACAATCAACTCTGGCTTTTTCCGGAGCTTTCAACCACGTCTCATGGTCTTCACGAGCTAAGAATCTGTTTCTTTATCTTCTACTAAACTCGTAATCAACAGAAAAAGTTGCTGATTTGTCATTAAGTTTTGATTGCCAAAAAACAGAGTGAACTCTTGTGTTTTAGACTCTAGACTTCATATTTTATTTTAATCGTCATACAATAAGTGAAATGAAAAGATGTATGAGTCCTCTGGAAATTCAGGATCCTATTTTAATAATAAATAAACCTGCTGGACATAATGCAAATCTGTTAAAACGTCCCTAACAAACACAGTGATTGTACATTTTTATTTATTTACAGAGGTGGAAAATCCCAATCAATACTCTAATAAAAAAAAAAATACAAATATAGATTATTCAATATTAATTGTCTACGATGATCTGTACCAAATTCAATTTAGCAATAAATCTATTTATTTTATTTTATTCATTTTATCTCTCATAAATAGAGTTATTATTATTATTATTATTATTATTATTATTATATTTTATAACTACTTCAATTTCAATCCATTTAATGAACAGATTTTTTGGGGTGTATAAATGTCACAAATTAGTCGTTATCAAAATAATATTAGTACAAATAATATTTATTATTATTCATTTTCTATGATGATCTGCAACAAATCTAATGTTGCAATACTATTTTTTTTTTGTTTTGCATTAAATCACTTTCTTTCAAAATTATCGATTATTTATTAAATCAGCAAACTATTTCTATTTCAAACCATTAAATGAACGGATAAATATTTTGCTTTACAAAATACCAACAATGAATTATATTTTGTGTAATTTCACATTAAGGTGAAAAAAGAAAAGAAGCAATAAATACTCACATTAAAGAATTTTAGGATGTTTGATATCATATATTTTATGCAGATCAAATAAAAGCTTATCTGACTAAATGTTTCTCTAATAATATTTATTGTATATTAGAATGTAAACAGTGAATCTGGAGAGAATAAAGCAGGTATTTCTGCACAATATGATTAAAATAATCCCATAAATCTGTGTCATTTGTTCCTTTATGTTTTGCTTTTATCTTGCACAAATAATATAAATGTAATTTGAGAAGATTTCTGAAATAGAGTCTGAAACAAGTCATATTTAAGACTTTTTAAGACTTTTTAAAGACCATAATGAAAACAAATTTGGACCAATTTTGCATCCATACTTGCAAAAAAATACCTGCAAAGTTTATGCATTTATTCACAGCTCTTTCACATTGGATTTAAAATGCTTAACCTAACTACAAACACCAGAAGCCTCTACTGTCAACTAGTATTTGTTTAGGACTTTAATTTCTGATTGTTTAAATTATGAACAGGCTGCACAGGTTCTTAGTTCTGTTCTGTAGTTCTGTTACAGCGTCCTCAAAGATCGAAACATTTAAAAGCGAGACTGAAGTGTATGCATTTGTTTTAAATAAAAGCAACCTTTCAAAATTGTATTTAAGACATTTTATGAGATTTTAAGAGAATTTTAGACATTTTAAAGTCTTAAATTAAAATTATTGGACATTTTAAGACTTTTTAAGACCATAATGGAAACAATTTAAGACCCATTTCACATCCATACTGGCAAAAAAAAGTACAAAAGACATGAAGGAAAGTCAGAGGCCTGGAATGACTTGCAAAGTAAGTTTCAAAGTTTTCTTGCAGAAGCTGCAGTGTGCTTCATGTTTCCATCCACTGATTCAAACATGCATTAAATTGTTCATTCTGAAGCCTGCCCTGACCCATCTTACAGGTACTGAGTTGCGTTTTGTACTTATGTTCCAGTGTCCTCAAAGATCGAAATATTTAAAAGCGAGACTGAAGTTTATGCGTTTGTTTTAACCCTCCTGTTATGTTCATTTCTCAGGAACAGCAGTAAAATTTTATTTAACATTTTAAATTTTATTTTCTATTTTTTAACTTTGAAATGGGTCAACTTGACCCGCAACATAACAGGAGTGTTAAATAAAAATAAAGTGAATACATTTATTAGACCTTTCAAAATCGTATTTAAGACTGAGATTTTAAGAATTTTAGACATTTTAAGGCCTTAAATTAAAATGATTGGATTTTAGACGTTTTAAGACTTTTTAAGACCCAGTGGATACCCTGGAGGACGACCAGCAGCCTGTCATTGCAGCACAACTGAATATTTAACAGTGTGTCTGTTCACACAGTTCAGAGCACAATAATTCCTCCAAACAGCAGCTAACTCATGACTTTTTAACCACCTGTTGTTTAAACTCTGAGTGGGCTGCACAGGTTCGTAGTTCTGTTCTGTAGTTCTGTTCCAGCGTCCTCAAAGATCAAATAATTAAAAGCGAGACTGAAGTTTATGCATCTGTTTAAAATAAAAATAACGTTAATATATTTTATAAGACCTTTCAAAATCGTATTTAAGACATTTTATGAAAGTTTTAGGCCTTAAATTCAAATTATTGGACGTTTTAAGACTTTTTTAGACCCCGCTGAGACCCTGTGAATCTTTAGTGTGTTTAACCCTCCTGTGATGTTGTGGGACCCATTTTAAAGTTTGTAAAATCTAAAAAAAATAGCTAAAAGTATATTTTTTTCGGGATGAAATTTCTTCTGGCTTAATTGGCTTAATAAGTGTAATCAACATATACAATGAAAATTTCACATAATTGCATGTTGACATTACATAGATACTGTTCAATGGTGAATCTGACCCTGAACAGAAGAGCTAAATAAAAAACTTTAAAACTCAAAGTCATATAAAACTATTGTATTTTATATGTAGGTTTTCAAATGTACATAAAAAAGTTTTAACATGCATTTTAAAAAAATGAAAACCAGTGATTTATCCTCATTGAACCTGATTACTATTGCACTAAATATTGATTGAGATGGTTTGTAATGGAGTTATTAATGAAATACAAACAATGTTTATTGGGATGTTTTGGTTTCTGACACTTCTGGCTGATTAAACAGGCCCACGAACTATGGCTGGGCGATATATCAATATAAAAGATATATTGATATATTTTTAAATGTGATATGGAATTAAACTATATCGCATATCGATATAGTTCAAACTTTTTTCTTTCTTTATATATAAATGCTGCTCTTACTAGGGTTTGTCATATTTAGTTCTTTAGAATGGAAAAGTCCATTTCCAGTAGTTTAAGTCAAACAGCCCCAACCAAGTATTGAGACATATAGATGGACATACTTTTCAGAGGACAACATTTTCCATATTAATCATACTTTTTAAAAATGGTCTTTTGTAATATTACATTTTTAGAGACACTGAATTTCAGGTATTCATTAAATGTAAGCCATAATCATTATAATTAGAAGAAATAAAATAAATTAAGACATTCTGTGTGTAATGGATCTATATAATGTCACTCAGCCCTACCACAAACATTAGGCTACTGCTATTCCTGAGAAACGAACCTAAAAGGAGGGTTAAAAACTTCAGGCGCCATCAGATTGGCTGTGAATGCGTTGGGGGTCTCGGCCCTCCTGGAGGTGGTCTGGGGAAGGCTAACGGGGGCGGTGTGGTGGGTGGAGGCAGAGTGGGGGACAGTGGGTGAGGCTGGGGGTGGAGGAGGGGGACTCTGGCCCTTACCTTGCCTGCTCGTGTTGCTTGGCGGGGGGCAGGGCGCAGGGAGGCTTGGGCAGGCGGAGGCGCGCGGGACAGCAGTACTGATGGTAGGTGGCGTGGCTGTTAGGAGGTAGGCTGGAGGAGTAGAGAGAGGAGGAGGAGGAGGAGGTGGAGGAAGGAGTGGTGATGCTAGTAGGGTTGTTGGAGGAACGACAAGAGGTGTTGGTAGTAGAACAGGTGGAGGAGGAATAAGACCTGACAGAAAGAGATAGAGAGAGAGATAGAAAGATAGAGAGCGGGGGAGAGGGAGAAAGAGAAAAAAGAGAGAAAAATAAAGTCAAGAGAGAAACAGAGAAAGGTAGACAACAACAACAACAACAACAACAACAACAAACAGACAGGCACACATAAACAAACACCATTAGCACAGTTAGCAGCTTAGCACACAGTATTAATAGCATAGCATGTAGTGTTAAAGCAACAAGCACACTTAAGTCTATCAGCATTTGCTTAGCTTAGCACAGCAGCAGAGCACACAGTCTTATCATTTCTCTACCAGGTTAGCATTAGCTTAGCACACACAGCAGTTAGTGTGAATCTTAACTAGCATACAACATTAACATACAGTCACAGGTGTTAGGTTAGCAGTTAGAACACACAGTATATCAGCTGGTGGTTAGCCATTAGCGCTAGCAGTTAGCATCACAGCGGTACATGTAAAGTGTACAGTGGGTCAGGAGAGGGAGGATGATGCACAGATACAGATAGTTCAGAGGACGTCCTCCCCCCTTTAATGAAGGTCTGGTTCAGGTTCAGGTCGGGGACCGGCACTTGAACGATCCTTTTATGGGCCTTGAACCTGTGACCCTACAGCTAACGGATGGCTGGGCTGACCGCCGGCTGAACCCGCCAACAGTCTGATTAAACAATCTGTCACACAGAAGAGGAGCGGGGACCGCATGTCACAAGTGTCCTTCAGACTGCACCACCACCAAGCTCAAGGTCCCCGTGTGACGTCTAAACCAGAGTCACACTCAACATGAGGAGTTCAGAATTATTTTTGTTACAAAATCAACCAGAACTACTTCATATATAACCTACGATATATATCAATGCAATCAATTAAAAGAAAATGAAGGATTAAATATCTTCTAACCCTAAAATAATTTCCTGTCAACATTCTGAATTTTTATGAATCAGCTGAATGAAACTTCCTCAGAATATGAACGACCAGAGAGTTAACTGAATGAAAGTTCTGCTGAAGTGCAGATTTCTGAAATCGCTCTCTTAAGATATTTGCTGTAAAATTCCAAACATTTGACAAGACGTTTAAAATGAACTAATTATCACATGAAACTATGTTGATTACTTACATCCGCAATTATTTTTTGTATATTATTATTATTATTATTATTCATTGCATCATAATTATTATGCAAATTAGGTATTATCCAACATTAATCTTAACAATAGACAAAGTTTCGAAAAATAAACATTCAAATGTATTTTATTTCCAAAAGAAAAAAATGTTGTGGAAGCAAGCTTGGAATCTTAACATTGACCTGAGCATGATATACAGTTAAAAGATAAAAGTTTCTGCCTGTTGTGTTTAATAATCTCTGATGCATTAATGTTATAAAAGAGCTTCAGATTCATAAATACTGAGGCAAAATTCAACTCACATTCAACCCGAGAAAAGCTTTGCAGCCAAAATCATTTAGACACTAAAGTCCTGAACATCTGACGACCCATTCACACAAAGCCGCTTCCAACAGATAGTTTTACTTTTAATACTAATAATACGTTTGTGATTCTGATTGTTTGTCAGTGTTTACAGTGAGTCCAACAGCTCCTTGTCCAGGTGCTCTAAGATAAAGTCTCAAACATGAGAATCTTTCTCATCAAACCTTTTTAGCCTTCACAACAACAGCATGCTGCACGATACACAACAAACGTCTAACTGCCATTATTTAGTTCTGTAGTGTAACTGCGATATCATTCAAGATATTAGATGAGTTTATGTTTTTTCCCATAACTTGTTTTCATTCATCTTTGCTAAATTATGATTTTTTCCCCGCAGGTCTATATGAAACAAATGATAGAACCGCAAATCTTCTGCACCGTATTTTGGCACAGGCTTTATTTGGATATTTTGCACGGGTCCCTATTGTGATTCGACACCAAACATCCTGTCCACACATGTGGGTCAGCCCTTCAGTCAAGGTCCCACCAAGAAAACCCACCGAGGTGAGAACAGATGTCACCAGCAGTCAGCAGGTCGTCTGACTCTGTTCCCTGACTTAAAGATTTAGTATGAATCAAGGTTAAAGCAGGCCTGGGCTTCCTGTAATCTCAGGTTTATTTCATCCCCAGGCTTAACCCTGGTTAACATGGTTAACCCTGTTGTTACACGGTGAATGTGAGGTGACAGTCAGAGCCGCGCAGCGCTGCAGAGGAGCCTGAGGAGCTCCACGCTGCTCCACGCTGCCACCGACTCCTCACAGCTTGTCCCTGGTGTGATGTGACAGTTTGCTGGTCGACCGCAGCTCTCTGTGGCTGCAGGCGTGATGTGATACAGTGCAGGATGTGCAGAGTGAAGCCTCTCTGCTGCTGTCGGCTTATATAACAGCAGCTGACTGTGTTCTGCGTTTATCCTGCACGCTGAATTAAACCATTCTGATGTTGCTTTAGCAGCGTTAGCACTGACAGATACAGATAAATGTCTTCACATGGAGCCTCGAGGGATTCTAGATACTGGTATTTTTTTTGTCATAAAAGTATTGCTTAAAACTTCTCAATCTTGTAATCACTGAATTCGTGTGATAACATCAAGTGATTTCTGATTCCACTTCTTAAAATAAATAACAATGTTTTGGATAAGTGCATAAAAAAACTAACAACTTATAAAAATAGTTTCAGCCTTTCTTAAAAATACATTGTTTTGCTTCACTTCCATTTTTTAAAAACTCATACACTCCCACATACACGTAAAAAAAGTCAGTAAAAATGTCAAAATGTGTGTTTTATTGCAAAAAATAGTTGGCTTTTTGATCCGTCAGATTGGAGCAGGACGACAAAATGAGTCTGTGTTGTTGAGGGTTGGAAAGGTGTAAAGTGTCTAAAGCAGTTTGATATTAAGCTGGACCCGTAAACCAGATCTACCACCAGGTGTCACACTCGACTGAGCAGCTGTTTGAATCAGAGTGCAGCGACTCCAGTCCACTTGGTGGCGGTAGCCAAATAAAGTAGACTTTCAGGCTCTCTTAACAATGCAATTAGATAATCATTATGTATTATGTTATCTTATTATTAAAATAACATATAACACAAAACAGCTAGAATGGCTGCTTGGGAAATATAGTTTTTTTCCCGCCAATTTTGTGCCAATGTGCCAATTCAAACATTTGCAGCTTTACTTTAAACACAAAAAGTCATGCATGTAAACAACAATATAGTCCATAATTTCCATTTTTATATATCAAACGATAAGTCGATATAGTTATTATTGTGACAGGTCAAATAAGGTCAGAAACTTCTGCATCAAAGGAAAAGGCCTCTTTCACTTTTTCTCTCCCTCTCTTCACCCTCAGTAACAACAAAGTACCTCTCCCCCCTATCCCCCCACCCCCCTCTCGCTCTAGCAGTGTACTGGTTGTATTAGTATGGAGTGAGTGAGCTGCTCCCACTGCAGAGCCGGCTGGAGCCATTCATTACCATACTGCTCCCATACTGCAGAGGGCGAGAGACACAGAGACATACAGAGTGAGAGAGAGCGAGAGAGGGGGGGGGAGAGAGCGAAAGAGAGAGGGAGAGAGAGAGAGAGAGAGAGAGAGAGGGGGGGGGGGGAAGAGAGAGGGAGAGAGAGAGAGGGAAAGAGAGAGAGAGAGAGAGCTGCAGAATGTGACACAGGTCAGACCGCTATCATCCGTTTCTGTTTTAAATCAATAATCCATATATCAGTGTCACATTAAGTGCTGCCTCACTCTAATTACTCTAAACTAATGACATCACGCTGCAGGTAATTGCTCTACTCAGTTTCACAGCTTTCATCAAACCACGGCTCAGGTTTCTTTGAGTTAATGTCGCCGTCCTCTCTGTGATGGGACTGAAGGGTTCCTCTCTACGTGTGCCAGCAGGGGGCGCTCAAAACACACTTTACACGGTCAAATAAACAACAATTAACAACAGATACACACAAACATTAGGTCACAGGAAATCCTTGTTCACTAATTTAACGACTGCACATTAAGATGAGAGGATATATGTTTTTCTTTGTGTGCCTCCAAGACCATGTTCGGCCTTTACAGAAGAGGATCAGGGCCAGGAGGACTTTTTGATTTTCATTATGCAGTTCGAAAAAAAAAGTCAAAATGTGGAGAATAAAGTAACTTTTTGAGTTGGTAAAGGTTCAAGATGTCATCAGAGGAACTTGTTTCTATCAACAATTTCTGCAGCTACAACCTGATTCTCATCATGTCAGAAAATGAGCAATAACCTCAATATTTAATGTGCAAAGGTGCAGCTGGAACCGTAAACCAGATCTACCACCAGGTGTCGTACTCGACTGAGCAGCTGTTTGAATCAGAGTGCAGCGACTCCAGTCCACTGTGGCGGTAATGCACTGACAACAAACAGAAGAAGAACAACAGCAAGGAGAGAGTGAGACTCACCATTCGTACAAAATGTTTTTATATTTGTGCAGGACATGGGACCATTTCATTGAGGGATCAATGAAGTCTTTCTCCATAATAACACCGGACAACTGTTTGTGATTATATCTTGTATTATTATTTAGAATATACAAAGTAACTAAAGTTATCAAATATATGAATATATAGTGCTATGAACTGTAGAGGAGTGTCCAAGTTAGTTTAAATGGATGGAAGAAACTCTTGTTTTTGTTTTGTTTCCTCGTAAACCACTTTATTTTCATTTTTTGTGTCTTCAGTAAAGCAGCAGCCATCAAGCTCATTGTTTCCAGTTTTCAGAGGGAAATATATATAAAATATATATATATATTTTTTTTTTGTGTAAACAGTGATTAACCCTTTCATGGCCAGCTGACTGACAGAGTGAGTGACTGAACCAGTTTCCTGTTGAAGCTCCTGAGCTGTTCTCAGTGGGGTTGAACAGACTTCAGCAGGCAGTGTGTGTGTGCTGCTTTAACAGCTGTTATAGCTATACGCCGCAAAATAATTTAATTATTATGCTCAGTGTGTGTGTGTGCGTGTGTGTGTGTGTGTGCGTGTCAGTGTGTGTATCATCACAATTTCAAAATGTCAAAGGGCTTATGTAAGCATGGAGTACAGCTCTCCTGGGGCCTGATGCAAAAAAAAAAAAAAACCCTCTGTTGATTCACGATTTAAACTGTGACATCAATTTACATATTCACAAAATACAGTTTCAGTTAGTTATCGTTTTTTAAAAAACTCTTGTTTTTATTTTTATTTCAGTTAACGAAAATGTTTTTTCAATTCTAGTTTTTGCTATTTCGTTAGTTTTCGTTAACTATAATCACCTTGCCCTGGACGTGTACTGGCTGCACAACAACAATACGCCGACAGCAAAAATGCAGAATTCCAGGTGTGAAAGCAGCAAGTGACGTCAAAGTGACTACCTCCACTGTTATTATACAGTCAATGCTTACAGCATGTTCATCTAACACAATGTATGGAGTAAAGTGCCTTCAACACAAGTGTCAGAAGAAAATATAAAATATAAATCAGAATCAGAATCAGATCTGGCAGCCCACGATGCACGTTAAAGCGCCTCACAAAGCTTTGTTTATAATAATGAGCTGCATGAATTAAATTAACAAGGAAGAGATGAGAAGGTCAAACAGAGAGAGAGAGGATTACATGGGGCTCTTCCTATCATGGTGGGTAGTGTTCAGTATCAGGGTGATGTATGGCTGTGGAAGCTGCATATCTCTCTCTCTCACACACACACACACACACACACACACACACACACGCGCAATTTGTCCTTGACCCTCTCATTACTCACACACTTCCTCTCTCCATCATCAGCACACCAACATAACACGGCCTGGATTGTGTTTTCTTTATTACACAGGAACAGAGAAAATTTCAATTTTGTGATCTGGTTTCAGAAACTTTTGACATTTAGTAGATTTGTGTATTTTTTGTGATTGTATGTCAGCACTTGTGTTGTGTTGCTGCTTATTGTGAATCTAGTGTCTCAGTCATCCATCCTCTGAATGCTCTAGGTCTCTAGTTTGTGGTTGTAGTTTCATGAGGCTGTGATTATTCTAGAGGTCACAGCAGCTCATTTTATACACTGAGCTCAAGTTTCACTCACTAACATCATCACACATGAAGAACATTGGGCTCATTGAATCCACAAGAGTCTCAGCTTTCCAGTCAGACCCGATTTATGCAGCTTACAGACTGTTTAGGGACCCCAGGGTGCACAAAGATTCACACACAAGAGGACACAATAACACATTTTACTGCAGGAGAAAAACTACATGTCTTCTGCCCCAAACAACATCTGATGAGGTGCACAAAGTGGGCATGTCACGTCTAAAAACAGCCCAAATATTTAATAAAGTATCATCTGAAACAGAGAAAAGAAGTCAGGGGTCCAACACAGATTTTTGCCTCGTTGTCTCTCACAATTTATGCAGCTCAAAGACTGTTTAGCAACCCCAGTGTGCAAAAATATTCACATATAATAGGACAAAATAACTAATTTATACAAAATGCAAAGGACTAGCATAAAATGGGTAAAGTCATTTTTTCCTTTGCTAAAATTTTGCTTTGGAGTGTCACTTCACCTCCTTCTTGACAAGATATAAAGGATGTATACAATTGGGCTCACTGAATCCACAAGAGTCTCTGCTTTCCAGTCAGACCCAATTTATGCAGCTCACAGACTGTTTAGGGACCCAAGGATGCACATAGATTCACACACAAGAGGACAAAATAACACAATTACTGCAGGAGAAACACTGACTGTTATCAACATAAAGTGGGCATGTCAGTAAAGAGGAGACTAGTTTCAGATCTCCACAAATTTGAAATAAACTTCTGCTGATTTATAGAAAGTTTTGATTTTCATTAAAAAAACAACTGAGGTTTTACTATAATTAGGTCCCACAGAGCTTTAAAAAGTAAGAGGATGAAAACTAGGATACATAGAGACGGTGGACTTGTCCCTTCGTTACCCATCATGCCTCCTGCCTGTCCTCGGCTCTGTCAGATTATAGCCCAATCTAATCTGATTACAATCTCATTTCAATCTCATTAGTTCATGTAACGTCCGCCTGTCGCTGAGTCACCGCCACATGCCAGCCAGCCTGTCATAACACACACGCAAACGCACACGCACACGCGCACACACACACACACACACACACACTCACATACCACTACATCTGTCTGTTAAACCGTCTTCACTCACCATTTGAAGGCTTCTAATTAAAAACACACTGAGGAGGAATCATTATTTAATTTTCCACGTCCAGCTGTGTAACAGATATTCAACTGAAGGATTATCTCAGATTTCAAATCATGTAATCTAATCGAGCCGTGACCTTTGAACCTTGTGTAACGAGCAGCAAGTAAAATACAAGGAAGATGAATAACATGAGTATTCATAAAAACGCTATGTAAGTCCAATGTATTATTAAAATGGTAGTTTTAAGGCTTTGTTGTACCTTTTTTATGTTAGAAACTTAAGTAATATTTATTTGGGTCAAACTCTATTTTTATTCTGGAATGAAACTCTCATTTGCATTGGAGCTGCAGCCCCAAAGCAGCCCACATTACAATGTAGGATTGGTCAAATAGCAAAACAAATCTATATAATCTATAAGTCCTGCACTTCTATGGAATCAGCACAATCATAACAACTCAAACATGTCTTTTTGTTGTAAAACCAGTTTTCTCCACATATTGTACATATTGAAGTATTGTTATGTTTCCAGCCTCTCCTGTCCTCTCCTCTCTGCTCTGTGTAAACAGCCCCACCTTTCCTCTCCTCTCTGCTCTGTGTAAACAGTCTCTCCTGTCCTCTCCTCTTTGCTCTTTGTAAACAGCCCCTCCTGTACTCTCCTCTCTGCTCTGTGTAAACAGTCTCTCCTGTCCTATCCTCTCTGCTCTGTGTAAACAACATCTCCTGTCCTCTCCTCTCTGCTCTGTGTAAACAGGTTTTCAGGGAATATTTGTCACGTGACAGTCGGTCTCAGCAGAATCAATCATGTCTTCACAGTGTCTCTGAGGAGCAGAATTTAATGTTTTTAACAGGATCTGGTTAGTGCAAACACTTTATTTTAAATGACACATGGAGATTAAAGATTCTGACACAAATATGAACATTTTAACCGTCGGACCGTCGGAAAGTACAAACTCCGAAGATAATGCCTGTTTTTACAGTTTTTTCTCCTTTATACTAACTCTATTATATATACATATTTTTATAAATTCAACACAGGAAGATAAAATCATTTCCAGCACATCTTCAGCACTGACCGGGCTTTAATTCATCTCTGGAGGTTCCTTTAGTGCTGCAGTAGATTCACTAATGCTCTGGACAGAAAACACTGTTGTAGCTACAAAGTCAATAATGGATAAATAATGATGTTGAACATTCTTTCATTACTTTATGAGTTTAGAAAAACATCGCACTGGGTCCCTGTTGCTGCACAGAGACAAATAACAGTGTACAAGTGCAAGTAAAGACTCGACACCAGAGCACTGCAGGGTTAAAGGAAGAAAGTAGGATTGTATATGAATTCAATGTAGATATCTTCAAACACAATCACACTGAGAATGTAATGTTTTTAACAGGATCTGGTTAGTGCAAACGCTTTATTTTAAATGACACATGTAGAAGAAAGAGATTCTGATGCAAATATCAACATTTTAAGCTTTGTGTTGGTCATTTTTAATAACAGAAACTTTGGTAACTGATGGTTCGTTCACAGACCGTCAGAAAGTTCAAACTCTGATGTAGGGCTGGGCGATATGGACCAAAAGTCATATCCCGATATATTTAGGCTGAATATTCATTTACAATATTTTAACAGTTTCTTTCTATGATAAACTGTGTTTGTTTTATTTAACCAAGTATCAAGTCAGTTCTTTCTTTAACCTCAGAGAAGAAGTATTTTTGTTGTATTCGTAGGGAAACTGCAGGTTTTTTAACTAACCGCTTTGTTTTCAGCGAGCAGCCGCTGAACGGACTGATAACGACCTCCTCTACCTGCCAGCTATGAACTATGGGCTGGGCAGAATATGAACGTTATATCTATACTGTGTGATTAGACTGAATATCATATCAGATTTTGGAAATCGTAACGTTGAGAGCTGCACGGGTCCACTGTCATATACCGTTCTCACTGAGAATGGACAGGTTTGAAGAGACACGTTGTCCGGATCAGGAAGAGAGAACTAAGCAGACTTCCTGAAGGAGATACCAGTACACCCCAGGTTGTGACTAACCCACCAAGTGTGGTGTCAGAACAAACACCTTCCCGTGCATCTTTCTGTCCAACAACCCCTGCAAAGAACTCTGAGAGTGGTCCACCTAAGCTGGAGAGTGAGCCTAGTCCTGTAGTCCAGGAACCACAAACGCCAAGCTTGAGACTAGAGAAAGGCGTCCTCCAGACTATTATAGACCCTAAATGTATGGCTAACAGACTGATAAATGTATTAGTTAATTCATTTCAGTTGTTAAAATTCTAAGACAGAAGTAAAGGCTAAGTTGTAAAAGTGAAGAAAAAAATATACACTGTACGTTATTATAATTTTGAGGAACTAAGATTTAAGTTAAGGAACACATGATTAATCTAATTGAATGTACTTGTTTTCATGATATCTTATATTCTCTTTCAGTTAAGTGATGACTGCAGACCTGAGAGGGGAGGGATGTAATATTCTGAGATTGTTATTTGGTATTACCCTTGAAGGAGCTCTGGGGAATCAAGTGTGTGTTACCTGGCAGGAAGTTACCTGTCAGGAAAGGTATATATAGATGCCCCCTGGTGGCATATATGTGTGGTGTCTATGCAGCCAAATGTTTAAGTAAAGCCACAAGAAACTACTCCTGAAGCCCTGTGACCTCCTTTAACAAATTCTGATCCACAATGTTATAGTAACACGGCAAAAGTGTTGCTGGTTTTACTGGCTGCAGCACAGTGGGGGAATGAATGTATGTCATGTTTATCTAACCGTCAGCTGCTCGTTTCTATGATGTTAGACAGTGAAAAGACTTCATGTTTAATTGTCGTTGAGCTGTTTAACATGTTAAACTTTCCCGTCGCTCCTCAGAGCAGCAAAGAGAAGCTGCTTCACTCTCAGCAGCTCAGAAAGGAGGCCATGCCAACAGTGTTGTTAAGGGCAACCGTTGCAAATGAAGAAACATGTTGTCACGGTAACAAGGACTGCGTGTGTGTGAGAGTGCGTATGTATGTATGTATGTGTGTGTGTGTGTGATTTAAATAGATCCTCCACTGCTGCTGCTCACAGATGAGTTACTGTTCACACACACACACACACACACACACACACACACACACACACAATACTTCTATTCTTTTAATAATAATAATAATAATAATAATAATAATAATAATAATAATAATAATAATAATAATATTGTACTTTTACTCCACTACATTTAGCTGCCAGGTTTAGTTACTTTTCAGATCAGACTCAACATAAAATACATACTTAATTTAAAGTGATTAGAAATGTTTATAAATTAAAGCACATAACAGTAAATTAAATAGTTAAAATCAGCCCTACCTTTACAAAATGAAAAAGCTTTTAACATAAATGCATCAACAATAATAATCTACTAAATATATTTGGAATATATAGAACATTCTGCAAAAGAGTACTTTTACTTGAGATACTTGAAGTACATTTTGATCTGTCTGTCCTTTTTTCAGTAAGGTTTGAATGCAGGACTCTCACTGCTTGACTGAGGGAGGAGTTTATTTTGTGTAAAATGTTTTATGTAAATAACAAAATGTTCTAAACTTAGAATAACAAATATGAAATTGAGAAGTTTGGACTCATTTGTGTTGTTAGAGTAAAGTAGTGGAACATGGTACCGGTGCTGGTTTAAATGTGAACCAGTAAAAATAAAGTGCAGTCATCCTGTTATTCCTGAAGCTGATATTAAAGCTGCTGCAGTGATGTCATGTGTCACTGTGGACTTCTTCATATGCATATTTGGTGACATCACCCAGCTCTAATGTCTTTATATCTGCAGTTAAATATAAGTGTGAAAACTTTAGCCAGTAAGAACTGAGCAGGAACAACCTGTTGACTATATGAGGCACCATTTCTCACATTTACATTTATTATGATCCCTTTTCTCTCCCTCTCCCTCAAGCTGCCCCAAGCTTCTGCTACACACACACACACACACACACACACACACACACACACACTTGGACCCCAGGGTGTTGTCCTGCGGCTCTGAGAGGTAATTCATCACTTCTCTATTCATATCAGCTAACCTAGTTTCCCCCACAACACACACACACACACACACACACACACACACACTCACAAACACGCATGTACACGCAGTGACATGGTGGCAAAGAGAGTGCGGGATACACACACACACACACACACACACACACACACACACACACACACACACAGGTAGGCTGCTGCTGATATTTAACTACAGTGCAGCTCCATTCAACAAGCCTGCGGCACTCAGCACTGCTGCAGCCTGCGCGCACGCACGCACGCACACACACACACACACACACACACACAGCTCCCTGCTGCTGTCAGGCTGCAGCTTTCTCTGCCCTCTGCAGGTTTCTGCCTTGTTGCTAAAATGTGCGACATAAATAAACTTCACCCAAATCACATGGAACTGAGGAGCTACTAACGAGCCTTTTTGTTCTGGCTGGAAGAATCAGTAAAGTGGTGAGGAGGACTCACATCTAAATATGAGCTCCTTAAAGTCCACATGGTTTGTACTTGACAGTGTGACTTCACTGCTCTTAGAAGATTTGCATTATGAAAAGCAGCAGCTGCAGCCCTGTCCTCACGAGATCTCACTGCAGAACCAGAATCACAGCCGGGAGTCGAATCAGTGTGGAAGCTGAATTATCAGCGTGTTGTCAACATGTCACGTAGCTCTGAGTGATCAGTGACCAGAGCAGCCACACACAGCACCTCAGGTTATGAGCGGCATTAAACTGGCGAGGTGAGAAACAGAAAACAACGTGCAAAGATCAGCAAAACAACAGAAAGTTCCAGATGAGCTGCAGACGTTTCTGCCAGAGCAAATAAAACATGCGGTTCCCAGACCAGGACACAAGAGCTGGAACTATTAATCACAGACTCCTGGATCAGACCACTGGAGGTCTGAAACCTCAGCATCTTTTTAAACCACCTTCCAAAACCTGGAGAACTGCTCAGAATGTCCACATTTCCTCTTTAATTGCAGCACATAGAGACATGAAATAAAAACCATTTGAAGGCTTTAACTGTAACCCTTTACCTATAAACAACATATTAGAAGAAATATGAAGAATGATCACATTCTCAGCCTCTGTAGCAGACAGAGAAGTGACCCCTGGCATCACCACATCCAGACTCTCAGGGACAGAAGGATCTCTAACGGGGTCAAGCGTGACGCCATCTCGTCCTTTAGGGTCGCCGTGAACCAGACAAAGTCACAGACTTTATTTTTGGTCGAGACGACACAATTATCTGGTTTTTCTTTGAAGAAAGGGCAGAGAGCTGCAGCTGCACTGAACACTGAGCACTGAGCACTGAGGCTGGGACCAGAATCAGAAGAAGGGTCTGAAGTCCAACCCATACACTCCAACGGGCAATTTAGAGTCACCAAAGCTGAGTATTTTTTGCAATTTTTAAAAAAGAAAACACATTATTCTCTCTGGACTGTGTGAGGAAGCCGGTGGTCTGTGATGGTTTTCCCGGCAGTAAACTTTTACTTTTTAAATGAAATATTTTATTTTTGATGCACCTATATTAACAGCATTTTACTGTTTAAGTTAGGGCTCATTTTAACTACTTAATAAACTGTTATGTGTATTAATAATTTATGAAAATACGTAATTACTTTAAACTGATCATTATATTTCATGTTAAATCTTGAGCTGAAAAGTTACTTACAAAGTACTTGAATACTTCGTTACATCCCACCACTGCAAAAAAACAAAAAAGTTATGCACAATGCATTGCAGCTGATGAACCAGTGTGACCTCTAAAACAGCAGGAATCCCTCCTGCACGCCGGGCATTGTGGGAAATGTAGGAACTCAGTAACCAGCCGAGGAGTCGGCCAAAGCAACGTTTGGTGAATAACAAACAGACGATCAGCCTGATGACTTTACTCGTTGTGTGTGTGTGTTTGTGTGTGTGTGCGTGCTGGCAGCTTTCTTTCCAAGCATGCATTGCGACCGTCCTCTCGGGTTCTGCAGCAGCGTGGATGGATTACTGGCGATGTCATCAGACCAAGACGCACAGCAGCAGACAATTTCACACACACACACACACACACACACACACACACACACACACACACACACACACACACACACACACACACACACACACAGGGATAATATTCCTTGAATATTTGAGTTGTTTCAGGATGTCTTGGTCCTGTGTGGACCAGAGGACGGACAGAAAAATATAAATCTCCCTTTCTGATTCCACCTTTTTCTCCAATATTGAACTGGTTCCAATTCTGGTTTGCACACCTCATTTTGAAGCATTTGGAGCATTTTAAACTGGTTCAGAACCTCAAGAGTCCAACCAGATCTCCAACCTAAAGGACAGAACAGACCATCTGTCAGCACCACCCATAGACTCCTATTAGCATTTGGCAGCTCAAGAGATGTTTGAATCACATGCTGCACTTTGGTAAAACATGGACATCAACACTGCTCTGCTGGGAGACAGTTAAGGGCTTTTGTTTGTCTGTTTTTCGTAATTTTTCGTACTTTTCTGGTTATTTTGGGTCTTTTTTTGGTTCATTTTATTTATTTATTTTTTTTTCTTCATAATTTTCTGTTTTTTAATAAAAAATGTTAAACAGTATTATTTAATTGCTTAATGGTCTCAAAATGGTAAATTACACTGATGTTCTATATATTTCTCATATTGCATAAAGTATTCCTACAGTAAGGAATCACAAACACACAGACAGCTACCCAACGAGCTCATGCATGAGAGATCAACACAAGAAGTAATTAACATGAACACGCCACTTAAAGTTAAGATAGATCACTCTCAGTTTTCTCTCAGTCAGAATGATGGACAGCCTTCAGATTCTTCTTTAGCTCATTTTACACTTTATTTTCACATCTCCTTGATTTCTGGGTCCTCATCCTGTACTTCTACATTTACAGGTCAGTCCAGGTGTGTGTTATTTCACAGTAAAGGGGAGGGGCCGAGGCTGGGGGAGGAAGTCCTCTAACAGATAAACTAAGTCCCGTCTCCTCAGTACGGAGCCGAACAGACGCTCTGTGAAATAAAAGTCACATCTTTACATCAGCCGGCTGCCAAACACTCTGAGCCATCTGTGAGCTGAGAGATCTGCTGCCAGCTCTGCTCCACACGCTCGTTAATGTGCCTTTATGCATCTAAACTTTTACAAATGAACACATATTAAGATCATTTTACACTCGTACAGACGGGTTATTAGTGCTGCACGTTTACAGAAGTTCATAATTAGTTTCTGTACGAAAACCAAATAAAGACTTCAAACCATCTGTTTAACCTATCCAGTGTTAAACATGAGCTGAATACAAGCAGCTTTCCAAGAGCTCTGTCTGAAGTTATAGCAGAAACAGTGTGATCACAGAGGAAAAGAAGAGAAGGATCAAACTAATCTACCACACAGAAACACAGAAACATTCTGTGTGGAATAAATGTCGTTCCTGGTGATATTTATAGCAACATAACCCAAATATGTGACAACACATGTGAGTCATCATGTCCATGTGGAGTATAGAAATGTATCATGTGGTTTCTGATTTAGAATGAGTGCTGAACTTTTATTAACCAACAAGATGTAAAATGTAAACGACAGAACAGGACAAAACGACCCCTATGAGCGTTTCTAAAAATAGCTCACACCTCATCATGCATAAAAAAAACCCTGCAGTTTGGTTGAATTTCTGCCACAAATCAACCTGAAAACATTCACAGAGTAACAGAGGTGACAGAGATACATGCACAGAGTCACGTACTCTTTCTAGGCCTGCAAACATCTGGGTGGGCCTGATTATTTTTTAAAGCTAAAAAAAATAATCTGTCGGACCACTGTAAACATGGGCGCCGATTTATATTTTTGCCCGTGGGTGCCCAAATTAAATAAATACAATCAAATCATATAAAGATCATATAATTCTGACTATATAGGGCTGCTCACTGCTTCTGAACATCTGATTTTACAAAGAATTGAAATCATGATATAGAGCCTGTTTTGAGGAACTCGGAACACCGAGACGGTGCTGTTCTATTCCGGCGGGTCAGAGGGAGAGAGAAGGTCCTGGGTCGGGAAGGAGCCGCCGCCCATCTCTCTCTCTCTCCTCACTTCACGTCGTTTACGTCAATAGAGGGAAAATTGAATTCGGACCGAAAGTTTTATTTACAAGATTAAACTGAGTGACACGGTCTCTGTCTATCGATCGCGCAGCACCTGTACACACACAAATATCTTATAAATCTGAGTCCGACTCGCAATTTACACCGCAAAATAATGACACGAAGAAGTTTAATTGTGTCCGATGATTAGAGAGAGAGAGAGAGAGAGAGAGAGAGAGAGAGAGAGAGAGCGAGAGAGCTTTGGTAGAGAGACATAGAGTAACAACAACAGAGAGCGAGCGCCGGCCTCGATAAAGCTGTTATTAACCAGAGAAATAAAACGTTTTTTCGTGATTGTTTCACAGCGGTTACATTCAGCAGGTATAGACACGCCCACGGCAACACACCTCAGCCCCCCTCACCCCCCCTCTACCGCACTCTCCCACCACCGGTTGCCGGTTTCCCTGAGTCTGTCTGAATACGCACAAACAGCGCTGTCCACGGTGCTGTGACACTGAACCGGCTATACAAGCACTGATGCGCATATCATATCATGGCCACACAACGATGGGACTTACACGTTTTTATTCACCATACACACACTTATTAATTCACAGCACTGTTATGCCCCAGTCTACTCTCTTCAAACTGAAAGTTGTGAGATGATGATTTTTTTTTCGTATGAATTATAATAATTTTTTTTTTTTTTTTTTTTTTTTTTTCATGAATCTTACTGGGTGGGCAAGCTGTCAATCTGGGTGGGCCTGTGCACACCCAGGCCCACCCATAGATCCGCCCCTGCACTAGCCGCTAGCTGCTATATGTTTTGCATTGAGGTGATACTTGAGGCTCGATGTGCTGAGGTGATATGTGAATTCCTTGTTAGATAGCAACACAACCATGCTCTTATCGGCGCTTCCATCCGTTCGTTTTTTGTAACAAAATTTCCCATCCACGGGGCCAACCAAATCGTCTCATCAGCTTCTTCGTTCATGCTTCTCATCAACCGTGATTGGAAGTTCTCCCTCCATCCGCTGCCACAGTTTTCCCCACCAGTAACAATTGTTGTTCTGTACCGCCCACCTGATCCTTTGGGAGAATTTCTGGAGGAGCTCGATGTCCTACTTTCAAACTTCCCTGAAGATGGTCCACCACTTGTCCTTCTCGGTGACTTCAACATCCAGCTCGAGAAGTCAGCAGACTTACTGCTTCTTCTCTCCTCTTTTGCTCTTCTGCTCACACACAACACTTCCTTGACTACTGGCTGCTTTCCTAACTCTCTGAAGGAAGCAAGGGTGAATCCTCTCCTAAAGAAATCCACCCTCGACCCTTACTTAGTGGACAACTACAGACCAATCTCTCTCCTGCCGTTCCTCTCCAAAACTCTGGAACGAGCTATCTTCAATCAACTATCCTGCTATCTTCATGGGCACAATCTCCTTGAACCCCACCAGTCTGGTTTCAAGAAGGGCCACTCAACAGAGACTGCCCTTCTCGCTGTGACGAACGTCTTCACAAGGCGAAGGTGGCCTCTCTCTCATCTGTGGTGGTTCTACTGGACCTTTCTGCAGCTTTCGACACTGTTGACCATCAGATCCTCATCTCCACCCTTCACCACCTGGGAGTATCGGGCTCTTCCTTGTCTCTGTCTCTAAGTCTAGTACCTTCAGGTTGAATGCACTTATTGTAAGTCGCTTTGGACAAAAGCGTCTGCTAAATGACATGTAATGTAATGTTCACTGTGGTTTGTTGTTGTCTGAACTCCTGAACGGTAGTTGGTGCTCCAGTATAATCGGTCCGTCTGAAACTCATCCAGTGAGAAACGTTCCGCGGTGCAAAAATAAGTGCGATTAAAAATGCGTCAATTTTTTTAACACCTTCATTTTTGTGTAATTAATTAATCTTAATTAACCCGTTAAAGTCCCGGCCCTAATTACAATTTTTAATTAATGATTTATATATATGTATATATATATATATATATATATATATATATATATATATATATATATATATATATATATATATATAAGGTAAGGGCGAGCAAGCCAATCACAAGACAAAACAGACGAACATCACAGTATAAAAAGAAGCTGTTCAATTATCCTCCTTGTCTGTGTCTGGTCTACTGGATCTGTGTTTTGATAATGTAGGAACAAACATACACATAGGCCTCAATAGAGGGAACTAAGAAACATACATACAAGACACCATAGGCCTCACAAAAAGGGAATGTGTCTTGTTTTGAAAAGACATAAACCACAAGGTGATCAGTATGGGTTGGCTGCTGCGTCAACATTCTAAATTGACCAATTGCGATAAAGTCCGACCTCTTGTTGGGGTCCCACAGCCAGAAGAAAACTGTTCATGAGACCCTGGTTGGTTCTGACTGGCGATCCTGGCGTGGACACAGCAGAGTCCAGCTGCTCATTAATTTGACTATTATCCTTTAATAAATGAAAACTGTATTCAATCATTCGAGTCTTTTGTAAAAACCAAGTCTAGAACAAATGAACTGGGGCAGAGTGCAGGGATTTTAAGAGCCCCGGCTCTAACAATTACATTAAATGAAATGTTCCAAGAGCTCTACGACACCCAGAGGCCGCCAATGACTCCAAACAGAGACACGGGGAAGGATCTGTGATCAGATGCAGCAGGATGGATTAAGTCCTCTTGCATTGCACTTGATAAGTCATGTTTAGGGACGCACAATATTGGATTTTTTGCTGATATGCCGATTTTTTACAACTCATTTTGCCGATTACTGTTACCAATATTTTTTTACCGCACAACTAATACCCATAATCAGGGCAAATTTGGCCAATTTCCCAATTGACATAATAAGTAAACATAACCTGTGTTCACTGGGAACATGTGAAAAGTGCAACTGTACAGCAATTAAACCCAAATTGAATAAAACTGCATGTACCTTACAGACTGCTGCTTAAATTCAAATTCAACTTAAAACAGGAGCCCAATAAGTGATGACTCAATCTGCACTGTGCAAACAAAATCACGAAAAAGTACAAAAAATATAAGTAGCTTCAGTCCCTAGTCAGAACATAAATACATAGGTGGGCTCAGACTACACTGCACAATTCTATGAGCTACAAAAAAGGTGCAACAGAGAGGTGATGTGCACCCCATTATTTAATCAGTTTATTATATTGGCGGATATCGGCGTGTTGGCCGATATCCGATAGTTCATTTTCAAGCCAATATCGGCTGATAACGTACCGATAATATCCTGCATCCCTAGTCGTGTTGTTTGTACACAGATAAGAGAATGGACTGAACATTTACATACTAATCCACCAGCTCCTCCTTCAAAAGCAGCCGTGAACTTCAGCCTCTTTAACTTGTGTTCAGGTTGTTCCATCAGCAGATTTAGATACAAAAATGGTTCTGTTTTTTTTAACTTTAACCAGGCTGTTTCCAGCGTCCGGTCCTCTCTATCTCTACACAAACTGAGACGACTTCTCACCTCATTTATTACCTCAGAATAAATTCTGGTGGCAACATTCTGGTCTCAGTCTCTAGTTTCAAGTCTTCTTCAAGACAGTCTGATGTTACTGTGTTAATAATGGTCCCATTCAGCAGAAAACAGATGTTGAAGCAGGGTGTGGTGTGATTGACAGGTGGCTGTCATCAGGATAAAAGCAGAATAATGCGTATCCACGGCAACGTGGACATCTAAACACAACTTGACCCTTTCACCGTGTTTTCATGTCATCACAGTTTATTTCAACATTTTGTTCATTTAAAACTAGGCCTGGGCAATTATATGATCGTGATTAGTGATTGCGATAAATTTCAGGTGTATTACGGTGATCAGCTGTGAGCAGATTTACTTGATCAAACATGTCGGAAATGTGCCTGACAACAGCCAATCAGAGTCGACCTTTTCCTGCTCCACTTCTGTTTGTAAGTTGCTGAAGAAGAAAACAGAAAGTGGAGCTAAACGCGGAGCTGAGGACAGAGAAATAGATGTCAGCCAAAACTAACGGCACTTCACACACAGGTATGATGCATTCAATAGCGTCGGAACGGCTATGGTGCGTTCAAAAGCGTGGGACATGAAAACTTACAGAGAAACAAGTTATTACTGAATGGAACTCACATCAATAATCAAGTTAACAAAACATTAACAGCGTGGGCTTTCTAACGACAACAAATCTCACAATTAGTTCATTTTACACGTGCAGAAACACTCAGGACTGTAAAGTACTTCAATGTGTTATTTTGTATTTTTCTACATTTGTTGTACTGTTGAGTAAAAATTGTTTTTATATTTTTCTATGTTCATCTTATTTAATTTGCTTTGATGTACTTCATGTTAAATTTTTTTAAACTAATCTCTAGTTTCTTTAGTTTTTAGTACAGATGCTTTAAAACTGGCAGTTTAAAAACAATATAAAAAAAATTGTGATAATAATCGAGATCGGACGATATGAAAAAATATATTGTGATAATTTTTTTTGATTCATTGCCCAGCCCTATCTAAAACATCTTGTTTAACGTTTGGTCGGACTGAAAGATGCCAAGGAGTCGCTGCTCACTTTCTCTGGTCAGTAAACAACATTTAGTGTTAACAGTTTATTTTTAGGCTCTACTGGTTTCATCTAACAAAGATGGAGACAAACGTAACGTCAAACTCGCTGCTTCAAACGTCCAAGAACCAACGGGGGACGTCACCGTGACAACGGCCTTTACTTGTAAACAGTCTATATTAATATGGAGCTGTGAGGTCAGAGTGGAGCCGCTGCTCTTCATCTCAGGTGACGTCAGTTCAGCCTGTGATGTCAGAGCTCCTCAGGCTTCACATCAGGACGAGTTACTCTATAATAAAGTGACCAGAACCGGACAAACCTGCTGCTACTGAGACAAAAATCCTAAAAATCCTCTGCATGTTTAGTTGTTTTGTCATCATGTTTACCGTCCTGCTTGCTCACAGTGATGTCAAGGTGATGTCACAGTGATGTCACTCTGTATCACAGCAACACAGCTGAAAAATGCAAATGTGTCTGTGTGAAAGTGAAAAGAGCTGCAGAGGAGCCGAGAGTGTGTGCGTGTGCTGTTATGAAACCAACGGCACTTCCTCCTCCTCCTCCTCAGCCCAACGAGCTGTTGCCATGACAACGCAGCATTTATCCCCTCCTCCTGGACCCCAAGAGGAGGGGTCCACTACCAACACCTCCTCCTCCAGCAGCAGCTCTGTGTCTCATTTACATGTTGCCAAATATAACAGACAGACGGGCTGACAGAGGGAGGATAGACACGACTCAGTGTGTGTGTGTGTGTGTGTGTGTGTGTGTGTGTTAGTGAGGGAGAGAGAGAAAGTGTGTTAACATCCAGGTCAGCTGTAGAATGATTACACTATCAGTCAACAAGACTGATATAATCTAACACACACACACACACACTCTAATTAGAGTGTGTGTGCAGTCGGAGGGGACGAGTGTTATTAAGAGATTTGGAGTTTTTGCTGCATTCAGAGTGAAGCGGAGACGATTTAAGAAACGACGTAACGAGATTAAAAGTTAATTTCGGTGATGAACGGATCATTTCAGGGAGATTTTTAATGATATATCTGTGACTGACTGTGACAGCTGAGAACACGTTTCATAAAGACATTGCACTACGACTGAACAAGGAAACCAGAGAGAGAAAGACAACAGGTTTGTAGTGTCCTCTCTGATAAAATGGCTGTCTTTGTCTCCAGATGGTCCAAAAACATAAAACAACTCTATTTTTACATTGTTGAGATAAAGGAAAGACAAGGGCTCAGTTGGTAGAGTGGTCACCCTTTGACTGGAATGTTGGTGCTTCCCTCTATGACCATGGCAGCCTACATGTCGAAGTGTATTTGGGTATGCTGCGTTCATCAGTGTGTAAATGAATTTGCAATGGTGACAGGTGGCACCAGTGTGCCCTGATAGCCTCGGCCACCAGTATGAATGTGTGTATGAATGATGTGTGTAGTGAATAGCGCTTCAGATAAAGTCGCTACCCCGTGGCTCAGGTCGCGGCGGAGGTCTCGCGATAATTCACCGCGAGATTTTGAAAGTGATTCCCGTCTCTGTCCCTGCATCCAGCTCATTTGAGTGCATGGCCTGTAAAATACCTGGTCCTACTCCCACCATTGTGGCCACTGTTTACCGTCCACCTCGGCCCCACTCTGAGTTTTTAAATGACATTGCTGCTCTACTCGCCCATCTCTCCACTCTTTCCCCTAATGTGATTCTGCTGGGAGATTTCAATATCCACCTGGACAACACCACTCTCCCCCTCACCTGTGACTTCTCATTCTGCCTTGAGAGCTCTGGTTACCGCATTTTCACTGACTTCCCTACCCACACCAAAGGACACACACTGGACTTAATATGTTGTTCTGGTCTCACTCCCTCCAACTGCACAGCTGATCCACTCCCCATCACTGACCACTTCCTCCTCTCATTTAATGTCACACTCCGCCTCTCCATGACCAAGCCACCACGTCTCATCTCATTCCGTAATATCAAGGCCATAAATCCTCACACCCTCTCCTCCACCATCGCTTCTATACCGGACCCGGACTACTCTTCCTCCCCTGATGAACTGGTTCTCCACTACAATACCTCGCTCACTACCATTCTCAACTCCCTCGCTCCTGTTAAAACTCTGTCTGTCTCGTTCTCCCATTCTGCCCCTTGGTTCACCCCTGAACTCCGTTCCATCAAGTCCAAAGGACGTCAACTTGAGCGTCTCCATAAAAAGACTGGTCTCACTGTCCATCTCGACATGTACAAAACTCATATCTTACAGTATAAGGACTCTATTGCTTCAGCCAAATCCACTTATTATTCCAGTCTCATCTGTTCCAACCATGGCAACTCCAAGGCACTCTTTTCACTCCTCAACAAAATCCTTCAACCCCCAGATCTCCTACCCCCCCACCTGTACTCTTCGGACACGTGTGACTCCCTCCTTTTGTTTTTTAATCAGAAAGTAGAAAAAATCCACCAGCACTTGAGCCCCACTCCCTCACTTCCCCCCTCCTCTGAACCTCTCCCATACAGTCTGCTATTTTCCGCTTTCTATCTCCCTGATCCCTCTGCTATCTCTGATCTCATCCGTAAATCAAAACCATCCACATGCCAGTTAGATCTCCTCCCTACTGCCCTGGTCATATCCTGCCTCCCCTCACTGCTCCCTCTCATTGTTGCTATCATCCACTCTTCTCTCACTACTGGTTCTGTTCCAGCACCCTTCAAAACAGCTGCTGTCTCCCCAATCCTCAAAAAACCTGGTTCAGATCCCAACAACTTTAATAACCTCCGCCCCATCTCCAACCTATCTTTCATCTCCAAAATACTTGAGAAAATCGTTGCTTCTCAACTCCATTCCCATCTATCTCAAAACAGTTTATACGAACAGTTCCAATCTGGTTTCCGTCCCCGCCATAGCACTGAAACGGCCCTTCTGAAAATCACCAACGACCTTCTTATTGCAGCTGATTCTGGTTTGCTCTCTATCCTCATCCTCCTTGACCTGACTGCGGCCTTTGACACAATCTCCCACACCATTCTCCTCAATAGATTATCCTCCATCGGCATCACTGGCATCCCTCTTGACTGGTTCCACTCCTATCTCTCAGACCGCACTCAGTTCATCCAACTTAAATCCTTCCGTTCCCAACCCTCCCCTGTCTCCTCTGGTGTCCCCCAGGGCTCTGTCCTGGGTCCCCTCCTTTTCATTACTTACCTCCTTCCCCTTGGCCTTATTTTCCGTAAATTCAATATTCTTTTTCACTGCTATGCGGATGACACCCAGCTCTACCTCTCCACCAAACCCAACTCCATCCTCCCTCCCTCATCCTTGACAGATTGCCTCTCTGAACTTCATACCTGGTTCACCTCAAACTTCCTCAAACTTAACAGTGATAAAACAGAAATCCTTTTAGTTGGTACTAAATCCACTCTACTCAAAGTTGACAGTTTCTCCCTCTAAATCGACAGCTCCATAGTTTCCCCCTCCCCCCAGGTAAAGAGTCTGGGTGTCATCCTCGATGGCTCACTCTCCTTCAAATCCCATATCAACATCACCACCCGCAGCGCCTACTTCCATCTTCGTAACATAAATCGCCTCCGTCCCTCCCTCACCCCCCATACCACCTCTATTCTTGTACACAGCCTTGTCACCTCCCGTATCGATTATTGTAATTCTCTCCTCTTCGGCCTCCCCCAGAAATCCCTCCATAAGCTCCAACTGGTCCAGAACTCAGCTGCCCGTATCATCTCCCAAACCCCCTCTTTCCACCACATCACCCCCATCCTACAGCAACTCCACTGGCTTCCAATTAACTTTCGGATCAACTTCAAAATTCTTCTTCATACCTTTAAAGCCATCCACAACCTTGCCCCTCCCTACCTGTCTGACCTCCTTCACACTGCCACCTCCACCCGCTCCCTCAGATCCTCCTCTTCCATCCACCTAACTGTCCCCCCTGCCTGGCTTACCACCATGGGGAGCAGAGCTTTCAGCCGCTCTGCTCCCAAACTCTGGAACTCACTCCCACCGGACATCCGAAACATTGACTCCCTCCCTCAGTTCAAATCCTCTCTCAAAACCCACCTTTTCAGGATAGCATTCTCACTATAGATGTCATGATGTTTTTACTAGCACTTTTAATTGTTTTTGTCTCTGTTTTGTTTTGTTATCTGTTTGCTCTTGTTTTAAACTTGTAAAGTGTCCTTGAGTGACCTGAAAGGCGCTGCTAAATAAAATGTATTATTATTATTATTATTATTATTATAAGTGCACTCCAAAAATCTGTTTTACTCTAGAAGACTGTGCTAGCAGCAGGGGGGTTGCTAAATTATTAAATGATTAGGCATCAATCTGGTTTAGATTCACTGCTGGATGTGTGTACGGGACAAATAATCTGTCTTCTGTCTTTCTGATATTTGTCAGAATCTCTTTATTTTTTCTCCATGTGTCATTTAAAATAAAGTGTTTGCACTAACCAGATCCTGTTAAAAACATTAAATTCAGCTCCTCAGAGACACTGTGAAGATATTAAAATGTTAAAGAAGAAGATATTAAAAAGAGGTTAAAATGTCTTAATTTATTTTATTGAGTTAAATATGTAAAGCATGTGGAGCCAGGCACTGGAAAAAATATAAATTTTAATTTTATTAAATTTTTTGTAAAATAAATTATAGAAGAAATTCAACTTTTTATGATTCATGGCATTATAACTACAAAACATTTCCTCCCTGTAACCCTGATTGTCCTGATTCTGTAGAGGAGTGGTGCCGGAGTTATAGATTGATTTATTTTTTATTTTGTAGTAAAAAGCAAGACCATGGAGAGAAAACGTGACAAAATATCCCTGAAACTGCACCATGTTCAGAGGACTTCCTGTTGCTATGTGGGTGCAACTGGTGAAAAAAAAACCTGTTTTTATTTCTACAAATGTTTCTGTGGAGCGGACTGGATCCAAGAGGGTGTCTGGATGAAGTTTCCTCTGAGTCGCTGCTGATGGTCCCCAGCTGCTCTGACGCAGCAGCAGGAGGATTAATAACATCGATGAGCGTCTGCAGCCAGAGGAGGAGACGGACTGGAGGAACAGAGTCCGTCTATACGTTTACAATCCTGATATTATATTAATTTAGCAAAAGAGGACACAAATATACCCCCAAAAGAAGTAAAATTACCAAAAAAAGACAAAATTTCCCCCAAATACAGGGTTTCCCCCAGAAAACTTGCTAAGCCTGGTAGTAGAGAAGCCCACCGGTGGTCCACCGTGTTTTTGTAAAAAAAAAAGTTGAATGTTGACAGGAATTTTGAAAATATGACTATTATGTGTGATTATAAGCCATTTATTAAAAATAAACAAAAAGGAAAAATCTTGGCAAATCTTGAAATACGGTTTTAACAAACAAAAAAAAACACAATAAAATAAATAATATCAATTGTTTTCACTTAAGTAAAATCCTAGTGAATCTTAAAACAAGCCATTGCTGGTCACATTTAGAAGTAAAATACATTTACATAAATAAAAAAGTGCAAAAATGGCCAAGGGGTAATACCAGGGGTGCAGATGGGATTTTTGAACTGGGGGGGGGACAAGGCTATCAGCAAATGATCATCATCTCAATAATCTATTTTTCCACTCCATTCCTTAACCCAAATACTTTTTATTAAAAAAAATTAAATTAACTGTAGTGTAAACAACAACCAACATATTACATAAATAAAAAGAAGTTTGTACATGTAATTCCCATTGCAGCCAAACAAATTTACTGACTTGAAGCTGACTCAATGAAGGACCCAAAACATCACTCATTTAAAATAAAGTGTTTGCACTAACCAGATCCTGTTAAAAACATTAAATTCAGCTCCTCAGAGACACTGTGAAGATATGATTGATTTTGCTGAGACCAAAGGTCACTGAAAATCTGTTTACACAGAGCAGAGAGGAGAGGACAGGAGAGGACTTCTTTGGTGATTTTGTGTCTTTTGGTCATTGTGTGTCTTTTTTGTTAATTTGTGTGTTTTTTAGTCATTTTGTGTTTTTTCGTTTGTTTTTTCATTTCCGGTCTTTTTTTTTTTTTTTTTTTTTAGATTTCTGTCTTTTTTAGTCTATGAGTAGTCAATGAATGACCCAAAACATCACTCATTACCCTGAACATACTGCTGGGCAATTTCTTGTCTGTACAGTCTGTACTCCTCTGCAGCTCTTTTCGCTTTCACACAGACTTTAGAACCAGTGTTTCCCACAGGATTTTCTGAGACTATGATGGGGGGACCCAAACAAAGTAGGGGGTCCGGGGGCATAAATTTGGTGCCTCTCACACATTCTAATGCCACTATTCTATATTAATCATTGCATATTTTTATGTATTATTGTAAAGGAGAATAAGGATTCTTCTATGTTTTATTTAAGGCGTCATATTTTGACAGTCTTCTTGTAAATTATGTGGTGGACTCTGCTAACACATCCATGTGCTGTTATTTTGAAAGCTACATGTGTTTGATTTATTTTGAAGGCGGGTCTAACACTCTTACCGTATCGCCTTACGGTGTTTTAATTTACACTGAAAGTCAGTGCTTGGAGCTCAGAACAACGTCGAAAATTCTGACATTCGTGCAGACCTTGAACACACCATTAGCCACCTGACTCTATGTGTGCTGCAATGTAAATAATAATAATAATGGAACTAATGGAACATTAAATAGCCATCCGCTAAATTTAGGGTCAGCTAACCATTTTAGATTAAATCCGCTAGTTCGATGTTTACCATCGCCGCTCGCAGAAGACTGCTCCGACGACGTGCTAGCATCCGTGCTAACTCTCACTTGCTCTGCCTCATCATCAAGCCGCGGCTCAGTCGGATCCCCTTGGCCTGGGGGTGAACGAGCGGGCTCATCATCTCCTCCAGTGCTCCTCCGACTTCAAAAAAATAAAGCGTCCAATGTTTTTGACCCTTTCTCCGCAAAAGCACTGGGGGAAACCCTGACATAAAGACATAAAATGGCTAAAAGATCAAATTATCAAAAAAAACCCCAAAATGACAAAAAAGACACAAAATGACCAATAAAAATATTCTCCCAGCAGAGCAGTGTTGGTGTCCATGTTTTACCAAAGTGCAGCATGTGATTCAAACATCTCTTAACTTCCTGCATCAGGTTTTTACTGAACTATGTCACTTCCAGTAGTCACGTCGTCCTCCTAACTACGTCACTTTCAGCATTTACATCATGTATTTCCTCTTTAAATTGTCTTTTAGAGCTGAACCAGGAACTGTTTGGCCCTAACCTTAGAGAAGTGCTGACGGAGCACAAATTCAACCAAACCAAAGCTTTTTTTCCAGCAGTGAACCTCACCATATCCTGAGACTCACATAGGAGTCTATGGGAGCTGTGGTAGAGACTCTCATAGGAGTCTATGGGAGCTGTGGAAGAGACTCTAATAGGAGTCTATGGGAGCTGTGCTAGAGACTGAGGGTCAGAGGCATGCAAAAGTTTGGTGTCTGCATTGTATATATTTTTATAGTGTAGAGTCGAGTTATTTGGTGAAATTCAGAGCTTTACAGTTGGACTTGTTACATGATTTTAACCCCTTTTACAAGCAAATCGCTAAGATGTTGATACACTTAAATGTGAACATCTGAGGACCAGTTATTTAATAATGTACATGTAGAGCACCTGGTGTGATGAGACCTCATTAAAGAGACCCGCTAGCTGATCGGAGCGATTTGATTGGTGGAAACATGTTTATCTCAGGACGATCAGCAGCTGTCAGCGCTGAGTAGGCTTTCACCTGACACACTGCTGAGTCAGGACTTTTAACTCTCTCACACACACACACACACACACACACACAAATAAACAGTAAAATAAGTGGAAGATTATGAGAAATAGAGTGAAAACTGAACACAGTGTCTGTGTTTCCAACACATTGAGGACGCTGGCTGAACATCTAGATTTAGCAGAAATGTTTCCAGGACACTGAACACACACACACACACACACACACACACACACACACACACACACACACACCTGGTGCAGTGCTGCTGACCGGGCTCATTTACACTCGTGTTATCGTCATCAGCACACAGAGGACGAGATGTCAGCAGCTGTTTACAGAAACAGGGTCGGGGGCGGGAATCTGGAGTCCAAAATTAAAACCCTGTCAACATGGTGTCCAGTCTGTGTGGCTGTGAGAGGTAGGAGACAAACAGAAGAGGCTAAAAAAAGAGATGTCATCTCCACTTGGTGTCAGATCACAGGTGGACACACACCCGCATTTAAATAACAACATGGACTGATGGTACGAGACGACCACTAAAGGTGTGAATCCCCATGATACAGTTTTATCCTGATACTTGAGTCACGATAAATTGTAAATTTGTGACTTTAAAATCTCAGAGACTATTTTAGTTTTTTTCTCGTACACTTTTACACACTTTTTGGGGGAAATTTACCAATGAATCCCAGTTGGATCAGGTGTAAACACCTGGAGGTCAGACAGTCATCGGCATATCAGTCCAGACTGTTTTTACCCTGACAGGCCAAGCCTCCTGCAGGAAGTCCCAGTTTAATGTTTTTCAACATTTCAAAAGTGATGCTTCCTTAAACCCGACTTCTGCACAGCTGTCCATTTGAAAGTTTTGTTGTTTGATGTTTTTTCATCTGATTAAATCAAATGCAGCAGTTGACGGAGGTTAACCCCTGATGAAACTTTCATAGGAATGAACAGAGCCCCACCTCGCAGTGAGGAAACATTTCATACACCAGAAGTTTATAACCTGCCAACCTGCATTCATCTGACGTTTTCAGACAGTCTTGGAGACTTTATTTATAAAAAGGGAAGAGCTTTAGATTTATCAACTTGTTGCTTTCCAACGGTGGCACGATAATTACAGACAACTAGAGGTGTGAATCAGCGTATCCGCCGCATGATCCATTTATTTATACTCTAGTAACGATTCGATATTATTGTGATTTTAATCATTGTGTTTGCCTGATGGGAGGGAGAGGGAGAGGAACCGGTGGGAATAACGTGATCCTCCCCCTGTCAGGTGACAAGAAGCGGCCTGCTAACTGTCATGTATAAGAGGAAGCATGAGCTTAGTTCAGGACTCTCCCCAGGCTGACAGAGACGAGGTAGCGCCCAGGAAAAATAAATGGGTACAATTTTTAATTAAAAAAAAATAAAATAAAAATGTAAGTTTTACTATCAGAAGTTGCCTTTATTGTCACATTAAGCAAAATTGTATTTTTTTGTATTATTATTATTATTTATTTTTTTTTACATAGAATTCAGTGTAATTTACCATTTTGAGACCATTAAGCTATTAAATATTACTGTAAAAAAAAAACAAAAAAACAAAACAAACAGGACTTCCACTCAGGAGACATAAAAAAAGAAATAAAATGAACAAACAAAGACAAAGAATTACAATAAAAATAGGTAAAATGACCACAAAAAGAAAAAACTACCACAAAAAGATTTTAAAAATACCAAAAAAAGATGTTCAATGACCAAAAGAGACAAAACTACTAGCTGCAGGACTTATAGATTTATAGAGATTCTATAAAAACATCCTGAAGCAGCTCGTTGGAGTTCAGAGGGTTCAGTAACATCAGATACAGATCACAGGTTAATGAGAGGAAGACAGAAAGAGAGAAAGACAGGAGGAGGATGTGCAGAGGAGCAGAGGACTGAAGACGTGAATGATGCATCCTCTATAAATTTCTCTCTGAATCCTACAGATTTGACTCCTCCGACTCCTCCGCCCACACTGCACAACACTATCTCTCTCTGTTCATTACCACAACTCTCTCCATAGTCCCCCCTTCAATAAGATCAATACCACGTCACACTCTGATGTCTGACGATGGTCACAGCGTCGTCACAGCTGCCTTTGATCAGAAGCAGCAGCAGAGCTTCACTCCTACGTCTGATTACTGGAGAATGACGGCATGTACGCCACAAAAGTCACAAATATCCTGTTTTCCAGCCTGATACTTCAGACTGAAGCTGTCACCTGTTCTCCTGTTCTCTGTGACCCCGAGCAGATGCTGAACACTCAGTTCACGGTTTCCTCCTCTCTATTCTTGAATCTTAAATAACAAAACGTTTAGGGTCGTGCTGGCGTGTTGCATATTTCATCTCGTTCACTGAGCTCCACTGAGCGTGTGCAGCCAACACTTGCTGCTGCGCTAAGAGCCGTTCATGTGCTGCTGATTCCCTTTGTTTACTGGTTACCAGCTGGTCACCAGGAGCAGTTTGGGCAAATACAACATGGACTTCTATAAACCACAAACCCTATCAGCCCCACGATACGGTTTTATCCTGATACTTGAGTCACGATACGATATTATTGTGATTTTAATCATTGTGTGATATGGTGAGTATTGATACAATATATTGAGATTTAACTGCTGTTTCCCATACATAGACCATTCTGTGGCGGTGTGCCACAAAGAGAGAAGAGCAGCGCTGCTTTGGGGTCTGTAACGTTAGCCAACGCACAGAAAACACCACACTCACACCAATAAATAAATGTTTTACAATGAACCGGGCCGATCTCAGTGCTGGCAAGACTCTCCGGTAACGTTAAGGCATATTGAATGGTTGCCGCAAATGCCGTTGACGGGACGAGAGCAGTCAAAACGGCTGCTTCAAGCTAGCTACATCAAGGCTAGGTTCGCTTCCTGTTTTCAAAGTAATAGCACAAATTCTATAGTTATAAAGGGCAACGGGCGTTTTATTTTTGTGAATGTAACCGGAAGTGTGTTGCTCATGACGGCTAGCTTGAGTAGCACCTAATTCTTCCAAACAAAATTGTAAACAGCTGGTATTTAGACAAATTAACGACACACTGGGGATCTAAACGGCTACTTTCTAGTCTAAAAATGTTTGAAATGTGTCACACCGCCGTGAGTGATGTCTTGTCTTGGGTTTTTTGTCTTGTGAATTTATGGTTTTATTTTGAAAAGTAACTTCTGGTTTTATTTTGAAATAGTAACTTCCCTCTCGTTTCAGGTCACTTGCCCTTCCTCCTGTGTCAGGTCTGGTGTCTTCCCTGATTCCCGATTGTTTTCACCTGTGTTCCCCTCCCCCGTGTGTATATAGTCTTTGTCTTCCCCTGTCCATGTTGCCAGAGTATTTCGTCGTCCTGTCGTTTGCTTCCAGCCCTTCACAGTCCTGTATTGAGTCCAAGTTAAGTGTCAAGTTTTATTTTCTGTATTGGCTTTCCTCTGAAACAGAGTGATTTTTTGTTCATAGTTTTCTGGTTAAGTTTGTTATTTTTCTAAGTCAGAGTAATTTTTGTAGCATTGGTTTCCTCCTTTTGGAGTGTTTTCTGTTTGATAATTTTGTAACATTGATAGAGAAGATAATTTCATAGCCTGTGTGCTTTTCCTCTTCGGAGTGATTTTTTGTTTCTAACTTTTTATAGTGTTTTCCTGATAAGATCAGAGTAGGTTATTTTCCTCCTTCGGGAGCGTTTTTGGTTCTGTTATTTTGTGCTGTTGGTGTGTCTTCGGACTATCTAGTATTTCATAGCTTGTTGTTTTATCATATCTGTCTACGAGAAATCCAATCAGTAAAATAAAGCCTGTCATTTCTACTGCCTATCTGCATCTGAGTCCTCTTTTTGCCCAAGCCTGACAGTATACTCTGGCCAGTGATGGACCCAGCAGAGGCAGAGCGGCTATCGCAAATCCTGCGCACTCAGGAGGAGCGTCTCCGTTGCCAAGAGGAGTTTCAAACCGCCATGGCAGCCAACATGAGCCATCTTTCCTCCCAGATGCAGGACCTTCTAGGACAGATCGGCCGACCGAGTGTTGCAGCTCCGACACCGACCCCAGCCAGCGCTCCTGCATCTTCCCCGCACATTGGAGGACCCCCATGTAAATTGGCCGCTCCTACCCCGTACACCGGAGAACCGGGGTTATGTAAGACCTTCCTCATTGACTGCTCTATTAATTTTGAATTACTGCCACATGTATTTCCCACCGAACGATCCAAGGTGGCTTTCATGATATCCCACTTAACTGGCAGAGCCAAAGCTTGGGCTTCCGCAGAATGGGGCAGGGGAGCCACGGTCTGCGACACCCTCACCGGATTTCAAGGAGCACTTAAAAAGACTTTTGATCTGGTAAGTTCCAGCAGAGAGGAAGCCCAGGAACTAAGCCACTTGAAACAAGGCAAGGACTCTGTATGTGATTATGCCATTCACTTCCGCACTCTGGCAACAGAGAGCGGTTGGAACAATACCGCATTATATGACATTTTTCTGAAAGGTTTGGCACCCTCGATTCAGGACCTCCTAGTGCCCCTGGATTTACCGTCGGACCTAGACGCACTCATCGCACTCGCCATTAGAATCGACAACAGACGGAAGCAGTTCCAACGCCAGCGAGGGACAACGCAGAGGGTACCGGAGAGGACCGCAACCACGCCTGTCTCAAGATGGCCGATCCTGCAACGATCACCACCCAACGTTCCGCCTCACCTCCATGCAGTTCCAGAAGAGGAAGCTATGCAACTGGGAAGAGCTCGGCTGACTCCTGAGGAACGTCAGCGGCGGCTGCAGGAGGGAAGGTGTTTCTACTGCGGCGAGACTGGTCATCTCGTCAACTCCTGCCCAGTCAAGAAATCACAGGCGGTGAGTCATACCAAGGCTTCTAAGCCAGTAATGCGCACACTCACGAAGGTCAAATTAAACTCTGCTCACGACATAGAGGCATTAATTGATTCAGGGGCTGACGAGAGCCTAATGGACTGGGGACTAGCCCGAGAATTGGGGATTGAGAGTCAGCCACTCACCAATCCCATCCACGCAAAATCACTCAATGGTAAGGAATTGTTTACCATCACACATACCAGTAAACCTATACAAATGCTCATTGACCATCATCATGAAGAAATACAGTTCCACCTGTTCACCTCCACCTCTCACTCTCTGATCCTGGGACAACCATGGCTTTTTTTGCACAACCCACACATTGACTGGAAGACAGGAGAGATTAGAGGGTGGGGAGAGGACTGCTCCAAGAACTGTTTTGTGTCCTCTGATCAGAAGGAGCAGGTTGCAGACATTAACCTGTTCTCTACCAATCCCACTGCAGACTCGGAAGAGCCGGACCTGACTTCGGTACCACCCGCTTATCACCATCTCAAAGCGGTATTCAGCCGAACTAAAGCTCTGTCTCTTCCTCCCCATCGTCCTTACGACTGTGCCATTGACCTAATTCCAGGATCCACAATTCCCAAGGGCCGGTTGTACTCCATCTCGGGACCAGAGAAATCCGCCATGAACGAATACATCACCACGTCGTTGAAAGCAGGACTTATCCGTCCCTCATCCTCACCCGCCGGAGCGGGATTCTTTTTCGTGGGAAAGAAGGATGGATGGATCTCTAAGACCCTGCATTGACTACAGCCCGTTGAACGACATCACCATCAAGAACTGGTATCCGCTCCCTCTTATGACATCAGTGTTCGACCAACTCCAACAAGCTAAGGTATTTACGAAATTAGATCTGCGTAATGCCTACCATTTGGTTCGTATCAGAGAGGGAGACGAGTGGAAAACAGGGTTTAACACCCCCAGCGGTCACTACGAGTACTGCGTGATGCCATTTGGTCTCACAAATGCACCTGCCGTGTTCCAAGCCATGATCAACGACGTTCTGAGAGACTTTCTGGATCACTTTGTGTATGTCTATTTAGATGACATTTTGATATATTCACCTAACCTAGCCACTCACCAAGATCATGTTAACCAGGTCCTTGAGAGACTGCTAGTTAATAACCTGTATGTCAAAGCAGAAAAGAGTGTCTTCCATGCCGAAACTGTCTCGTTCCTGGGCTTCATTGTAGCCCCTGGAAGAGTACAGATGGATCCGGCTAAAGTTAGCGCTGTAGCTGAGTGGCCTACCCCAGACAGCCGCAAAAAGGTTCAGCAATTCTTGGGATTTGCGAACTTTTATAGGCGGTTTGTCAGAGGCTTCAGCGCAATAGCTGCCCCTCTCCATACTCTTACCTCCACCCAGGTGCCGTTTCGCTGGGCCACAGAAGCTGAGAAGGCGTTCCAAGACCTCAAGCACCGATTTACCACGGCTCCCATTCTCACCCTACCAGACCCACAGCGCCAATTCGTGGTGGAGGTCGATGCGTCAAACGAAGGAGTGGGGGCGGTATTATCTCAGCGGTCGGAGCGTGACGGCAAGATGCATCCCTGCGCCTTCTTGTCAAGATGGTTGTCCAGAGCAGAACGCAACTGTTGGCAATCGAGAACTACTGGCGGTAAAACTGGCTTTGGAGGAGTGGAGACATTGGCTGGAGGGGGCCGAACATCCATTCATTGTCTGGACAGATCACAAAAACCTAGAGTTTATTAGAAAGGCTAAGAGGCTTAACTCTCGCCAGGCCAGGTGGGCGCTGTTCTTTAATCGCTTTTCTTTTACTCTCTCTTACAGGCTGGGATCTCGAAACATCAAGCCCGACATCCTGTCCCGCCTGTTCGATCCTGAGCCTGAGACCAAGCAACCTGAAACTATCCTTCCACTGAACTGTGTGGTTGGAGCAGTTGCTTGGCCTATAGAAAATGAGGTAAAGCAAGCTAACGGTGGAGTCCCATCACCTCCCGGTTGTCCTAACAACCGTCTCTTTGTCCCCGCTGAGCTGCGTCCACAGGTGATTCATTGGGCTCACACCTCGCTGCTTTCATGCCATCCGGGAGTCAAGAGAACCATGTTCGTTATATCCCGGAGGTTCTGGTGGCCGGCTATGGAACCGGAGGTCCAGGAGTACATCGAGGCGTGTTCGGTCTGTGCACGGAACAAGACATCCTCCAGGGCCCGTACGGGGCTTCTTCAACCACTTCCAATCCCCTCCAGACCATGGTCGGACATTTCCATTGACTTTGTCACAGGGCTCCCGGTCTCACAAGGAAACACCACGGTTCTCACCGTGGTCGATCGTTTCTCCAAGATGGTCAAATTCATCGCCCTACCGAAGTTACCCTCCGCCAAGGAAACGGCGGAGGTCATGATGAACATTGTGTTTCGGGTCCATGGGTTCCCCAGGGACATCGTTTCAGACCGGGGGCCCCAGTTTGTATCCCGGTTCTGGAGGGAGTTCTGCAGGCTCATCGGAGCCAAAGCCAGCCTGACATCAGGATACCACCCTGAAGCCAATGGCCAGACCGAACGCCTCAACCAGCAACTGGAAACCGGCCTCCGGTGCGTGGTTCACCAGAATCCCTCGACATGGAGCAAACATCTGGTCTGGGTTGAGTATGCGCACAATTCGTTGCCTACATCTGCTACTGGCCTTTCTCCTTTTCACTGTGTCCTAGGTTATCAGCCTCCTCTGTTTCCAGACAATGAAGGGGAGGTGTCGGTTCCCTCAGCGTACGCCATGGTTCGACGTTGCCGACGCATCTGGGCAGCCGCTCGGCAGGTATTGATCCGACAAGGTGATCGGGTGAAAAGAACAGCAGATCGGAAAAGACGCCCGGCACCAAACTACCAGCCGGGTCAGAGAGTGTGGCTGTCCGCCAAAGATCTGCACCTCAAAGTCGCCTCCAAGAAATTGGCTCCGCGGTTCGTGGGTCCGTTCCCCATCGCAAGGGTGATTTGTCCAGCTGCTGTCCGGCTTCGTCTGCCCCGGTCTTTACGTGTTCATCCGACCTTCCATGTAAGCCAGGTTAAACCGATGAAGGAAAGTACTATGGTCCCGATAGTAACTTCCCTCTCGTTTCAGGTCACTTGCCCTTCCTCCTGTGTCAGGTCTGGTGTCTTCCCTGATTCCTGATTGTTTTCACCTGTGTTCCCCTCCCCCGTGTGTATATAGTCTTTGTCTTCCCCTGTCCATGTTGCCAGAGTATTTCGTCGTCCTGTCGTTTGCTTCCAGCCCTTCACAGTCCTGTATTGAGTCCAAGTTAAGTGTCAAGTTTTATTGTCTGTATTGTCTTTCCTCTGAAACAGAGTGATTTTTTGTTCATAGTTTTCTGGTTAAGTTTGTTATTTTTCTAAGTCAGAGTAATTTTTGTAGCATTGGTTTCCTCCTTTTGGGGCGTTTTCTGTTTGATAATTTTGTAACATTGATAGAGAAGATAATTTCATAGCCTGTGTGCTTTTCCTCTTCGGAGTGATTTTTTGTTTCTAACTTTTTATAGTGTTTTCCTGATAAGATCAGAGTAGGTTATTTTCCTCCTTCGGGAGCGTTTTTGGTTCTGTTATTTTGTGCTGTTGGTGTGTCTTCGGACTATCTAGTATTTCATAGCTTGTTGTTTTATCATATCTGTCTACGAGAAATCCAATCAGTAAAATAAAGCCTGTCATTTCTACTGCCTATCTGCATCTGAGTCCTCTTTTTGCCCAAGCCTGACAAAATGTTAATAAAGTGATATATTTAAAGAATTTAGGACTTTACAGCCCTAATATTTGAGGTAGACTACTATGCCCACAATCAAATCAAAAAGAATAGACTAAATTTTTAAAGTTGTTATTATTATTATTATTGTTGATATCAGTACTTTTTCTGAATGTTTCCTGCTTTAATCCAGATGAGATAAGTATTGAAAGATTTTTTTTTCACAGCAAAAACGGCCTCGTCAAGAGGACAAGGAGCAGCATGAGGAGGTATCAGTCTGAACAAAGTTGAACAGTCAAATGGCTAGTAAAAATTAATTTATCTGAATGTTCTATAGGCATCAAACAGTGCTGCCCAGGGAGAAATAGAGGACAGCAGACAAAATGCTCCTGTAAGACAGGCAGCTGCTGAAACAACAGATGAGGTGGAAACAGATAAGTGTAGACTTTAAATAAATTAAAAAAAACAAGAGTTGGTAAAGTAGCCTATTTTAATTCTGATTTGTCTGTGGCTGTTTGCTGTTTTGTTTTTGTTTTTTTGGTCTTGTACTGTAGGCTACTGTTTCTCAAGCAAGACTTTCCATAAATGGGCCTGAATCCAAGGAGGTCCCTTATGAGAGAGCACTTGAGTTGTTCTTCAGGAAGCCAAGAAAAATTAGGTGCTCTGATAGGGCATGCAAGCTGTGCCTCAAATAGGCTACAGTATAAGAACCTGAAAATAATCTGAATCAGGCTTTGTACCTTAGGTAGTTTATTTTTTTCCTTTATTTTATTTGTGTTAATATATTTTATTGTTACATTATTTTATTTTACCCAAAAAGTTAGAACAGGTTATTGGTTGAGGTAGGTCTTAAGTTGATTATTTGAAATAAAAACCTCCAATATAAGTTGTTTTGTGCGAATCATTCCTGTCACAGAATCTAAGGATTGAACTAGTTGGGGTGAGGAATGAAACCAGGCAGGGTTCTGGTAAAAATGTTTTTAGCTGTTCTCTTAAAGAACTTACTTTTAAAGAAGTAAGATTGAGCTGAATAATTCCAAGTGCTGTAGCTTTATAGTTGTCTCAGCAGGTGACTCTGAAGAACAATAGATACAGGTTTTTTCATGTGGCAGCTTCAGAAAGTGTTGAACCCTGCCCGCTGCATACACCTGATGACCGACCCCACGACACTGTGACACTCGATTCCCCCACCGGTGTCAGTGGAGCGCCACAAATTGCTACCTGGTCTGTGGGAAACACTGAACTGATAAACTATATTGATGACAGCTAGTTGAAATATGAAACATTTCCATGCTTTGATGGAATCGATCTTATTATAGTCGGCCCATTAATTGTTTAAGTTTAGTTGACACATAATATTTGATCAGAATTCCTCTAGTGCACCAAACAGAAACCTGCATCTTGTTTTTTCCCTCCAAAAAAATCAGCATATCGGTCCCATGATACGGTTTCATCCTGATACTTGAGTCACGATATGATGTTATTGTGATTTTAATCATTGTGTGATATGGTGAGTATTGATACAATATATTGTGATTTAACTGTTTAACTGCATTTTATGTCCACAAAATTAAATTCAATCAAGAATTGTTTTGTCCAATCAGAGAAAATTCTCAATGTATTCATCTCACTTCAGTCTTTTTATTTGTCCACAATGAGAGTCAAACCCACAGACTGACCAACAAAGTATTCAGTCAAACTGAACTGAACTGATATCAAACATGTATGGACGACAACAACTGCAGCATTTTATCAAACTTTCACAAACAACAAGCTTCACTGATAAAAAAAATTCTGAGTCAAACAGAAAAAAAAGACAAACTCTGCAGCGTTATTTCCACAACTTCCCCACACCATATCCTGACACATGGAGCCTATAGATTCCTTACATCTTATAGTTTATATGATACCAGGATCTCCAGGAGCTTCATAAATGTGAGTAAAAAAAACTGAAAATACTGACGGCTGTCGGAACGCTAAATATCGATACTTGGCAGCCATGAAACAATATAATATTGCCACGCAAAATATTATAATACTGTATCGATTTTTTTCTTCCACCTCTAGATTTTATGAACCACAAACCCTACAGATTTGTTGTGGGGAGCCAGTAAAAAGCTACATTTGATCAAATATCAACAGGTCTATGAGAACGATACGCCTGTCACCATAACTATTTCTGTTAGTCGATATATTGTCCCAGAAATGATTGACATTTTAAGACCAATTTACGCTGCAGATATAATGGTAATATATTATGATTATAATGCAGGTACATCCTTTTACAGAGCAGTGAAACCCGAACAAAAACAGAGTGACCTGAAGTCTTACAGTCATGTAAGTCCCCGTGTTCCTCTGCTGAGCTAACACGCTGTCCCCTGGTGGTGCTGCTGAGAATTACACATTAAAAACAGTTTAAACCTACTCAAAAGCATCTGAATTATTACAGTATTAATAATCAAACCATCAGTATTTCTAAATACCTGTTATTCAGGTTATGTGTGGGCCTGTCACTAAACTATTTATGTTAGATGATATATTGTGCAAGAAATTATTGGGATAATTATATTATTGTCATTTTAAGACCAATTTATGCCGATATTGATATTTCTGCTGGTTTATGTTTTTTTTTAAAATATTAATTGTTATTTTATTGATGCTTCTTCTATTTTGCCTGCCGAAACGCTGAAAATGTCCCTGTTGCGAGTCTAATAAAGGAACATCTTAAACAGTCTGTAAAAACATCATGTTGCATAAAATGTTTCTGACATTAATAAGGAAACCCAACGTGAATACTTTTTTTGTGTATACTTGTGAGTTTTTTGCAGTCTTGGATTTATATTATATTCCATATATATATTATATATATTATCATATTTATATTTTTTTCTCATACATTTAGAAAATTCTAAGTGTTTTTCTTGTAAATTTGTGACTTTAAAATCTGAAAGAATATTTGAGTTTTTTCTCATAAATGTTTGAGTTTTTCTTGGAAATTTACCTTTTCATCTCAGAGAATATTTAAATTGTTTATCAAACATTATGTTGGATGAAGAGTTGCTGACATTATAATACTTCACTGTAAAAAAAAGTTATTTTCAAGAAATTTACTGTATTATTTTACAGGTTTTTCTTGTTTTTTTTTTTTTTTTTTTTTTTACATTAAGTGCAAATATAAAAAATATACATTTCTTTTATTGCAAATATTAACCATAAAATAAAAATCTTAAAATTAATTTAATGGAATAATAGATTTTTTTTACAGCATTATGCAAATGTTTAATGGTCTTGAATATTAAATTACAGTGATTTCTATGTAAAAATACAAAAAATCTCTAAACTTTAAATTTATTGTAAAAAAGAGCCATACTAAGGTATTTTTAAATACAGATATTAACTGTATATTATCCATATTTTTTAAGAAACTATGTGTAAAATAACTTGTTTACTGTCCATACTGTAGTTATGTGACAGGCCCAAATCTACACATCACACAGTGGAGTTTGCAGAGGATTTTTCTGTTTATATCACAGCAACTTGAAGTTTTTGTGCTTTTCATTGCAACATGGCGACCAAGAATCAAAATGAAAACTAAAGAAGCAGAGAAAATATCATTGTGACAGAAGTTTGAGCTTACACACAGCACACTCCTCCAGCTGAAGTCATGTCCTGCAATATTTACTGCTTCCTTGTGTGTGTGTGGGTGTGGGTGTGTGTGTGTGTCTTCAGTCTGAAGGTGCTGCAGAGTGAATGTGTGTTTGGTGTTTTGCATTCTGCTGCATCATGGCGAGCGGAGCGTGGAGCAGCAGTGGGCAGCTCTGCATCACGCCGTCATGCCTCTGAGCCATAATCTGCCCCAGTGCAGTGTGGGATTTATTGGATCTCACTCAGTCACTTGAAGAGGCAGCGAGCAGCCGATTGTGATACTGTGTGATTTCATAACCAATCGGCCTTATCTGTGCCGCTGTCAGACTCCATCATTGTTCTCCGTCTGTTACATCATTTGCAGCTTGAGGTCAGCGTTTTCTCACAATGTCGGTACCTACACGTCCCGTGACTCAGGGCTGAGAGGATTCGTTTTCCTCAAGATAAACACATATCTGAAGCTCTGAGTCACTCTGCACCTCTGTGTGCAATCTGCTTCACTTTCTGGCTGCTTCTATGAAAGCTTCTAAGACAAAGCAATAGTACTATCAAATCTGTCTCCATGAGTCATCGCTGCACCCAGCAGGCAGCTCTGTAGCTGTGCAGCTCTGTAGCTCTGTAGTTCTGTAGTTCTGTAGTTCTGTAGCTCTGTAGCTTTGTAGCTCTTCAGCTCTGCAGCTCTGTAGCTGTGCAGCGCTATAGCTGTGAAGCTCTGTAGCTCTGCAGGGAGCTGGAGGAGGCGATGCTCCCAACAGCAGTGTGAGATTTCAGCAATCCGAGCACTGATCGAGGTTAAAACCATTTCAACTGCTTGCGAGAGTGTTGTCCTTCAAACAGGTTTTCTACAGTTGCGTAGCAACAGCTGCAGAGACACTGAACCAACAGAGGTTCAGTGTCAGCAGTCAGAGCGATGCTGCCTGCTGCACGCATGGGACGCTGCAGCTTGCAGCCTACAGCCTGAGGCCCCGGGAGGCTCTGTGTGCAGACGGCTGCCAGGCTCAACACTTCATGACAGGGTGCTCCTCAGATAGTGTTGCCAGGCAACAAATCTAATTCCAGGCAGAGTGAAAATGTATTCAGAGCAACAAAATTACAACAAAATAAGAGCAAAAAAAAGCTAGTGAGCTACCTGGTAGGTGTTTGTCATGGTGATAAATGCAGCCAACAGCTGAACAGAAACAGTTTTCTTCACCGTCTCAGATAGAAAAACCAAAAGATATGTGTAACAGAACAGATCTCAGTCTGCTGCTGCAACTATCATGTTAGAGAAATTTGGAGTCGTTTAGTTGGTTTGTCTCTGGAGTTTCATGCACTCCTGCTCCTCTGAAATTCCCACTACAACCTTCCCCTCTGTAGCCCTGTTAGCTAATAAAAAGGATGAATATTTATGAACTCTTCTATCTCAGTACAGAGAGACAGAAAGCGGAGGGGCACCGCTGCCTCCTCTCAACAAGTCACCTCACTGTTCTGTTCAGAGTCCAAAACAAGATTTTACAAGCAATCACGAAGCAGCTTTGCCTTCAAATCTGTTGCTTGCATTTGTTCTTTTTTTGCCAGCAAAAGAATCAAGCAAGAAGATGTTTCCAGGTCAAACTATGCATGTGTGCACAAAACCTGCGTGAGAAAAGCTGCAAAGTTAGTAGAGATCAAAGTCAAAGATTCACACGAGTTTTGGCAAAAACAGACAGTGAAATGACGGACTGGCAGCCAAGTCTGAGTTTGGAAATTTAGTCAGAAGGATTTACATTAATGTTCTCCAGGAAGTCATCAAGCTTTAGAGGCATGATGCTGATAAAACTCTCTAAAGAGGCTTCTGAATGCACCAAATATCTCTCCTGTGAAACAGAAAGCTTCTTCTTAATATAACTGAGTCGGATCCCATATGGCCTCCTATCTTTTTAGACTTTATGCCAAATTCTGAAGAAGAAACTCAACATTTTTGGTTTCCAGCTAAAGCTGCCAGCCAGCGTTTAGAAGAAGACTTTCAGTCCACTGTTGGGATCAGGTTTGCCTTCCTGTCGTGTTATCTTTGGCTTTGCCGTAGTACCTTAAACTGTAACTTACGATTTCTGGTGGTGGAGGGTGTGGGCGTGGTGGTTGTTGGAGGCGTTGGCTCTGTGCAAGCGCTCCAGCCGCTCCTTCTCTTTCTCCACAAAGTTGGTGTTGGTGCCAGTGCTGGTGGAGGGCAAGCGGGTCAGCCGGCTGTGGGCCCGTGGCTGGTCCCGCGGCGGGATGGGAGGAGGAGGGGGTGGAGCCGGGGCCGGCGAGGAGACCGGAGCCGGGATCTGGATCTGGGTGGGGATGGAGATGGAGGTGGGGGCTGAGGACGGAGCGGGGGCCGGGATGGCCGCAGTGCCGGTGCTGTTGGAGCTGTTGTAGGAGTGGTGGGCAGAGGAGTGGTGGTGGTGCTGGTGGTACTGGTGGTGGTGGTGCAGCAGGATGGAGGAGGGGGGCTGGGGTGGGGGCTGGTACTGGCTGCTGTTGTGGTGGTGGTGGTGGTGGTGGTTCTTGGCGGACGTGGTCTGAGTGGGCGGAGGCGGTGGGGGAGGAGGAGGGAGGGGAGGCTCGGGGGGAGGAGCGGGTGGAGGAGGAGCCACGGGCTGCCGGTCCAGACGCAGGTCCTTGTTCTCCTGGCTGAGCCGGTCCAGCTGGACCTCCAGCTCCTCGATCCGGTGCCGCTGAGTCTCCAGAAGCTTCTGCTGGCTCTCGATGATGTTGTTGAGTTCCAGAAGGTACTCCACGGCGCGGTTGGGGCTCTCGGGGCTGCCCTGGCCCGGGCCCTGGTTAGCATCCATGACTAGCTAGTCTGAGAGTTAGAACACAGACTAATGGCTGAGGACCCTCAGGCTGAATAAGAGCTGAGGAAACAATCACTAAAGCTAATCTCTAAACTAAAGATCAGGTAGATTCAGGCCTGAGTCACAGATCAGGAGCTGAAACTGAACACAACAGAGAATAACTCTGCCGTCTAGTCTACAACCTAAAACTAAAGTCTAAATAACTAAAGATCTACACCCTTTGGCCCTGAGCCCTACACCCTACAACTAGACTACCCTTCACCCTCCCCCCCACCAGAGGTAAGTGGGGGGGAGAGGACTTCTTCCTCTTGGATTTCTGATTCAAGGATCAAGATGGAGCGCGTCCTCGCCGGCTCCAGTCACAGAGGCGTATTGAGGCGTGGACCATGCCCCGGCTCACTCACAGGTTCTTCTGGGCTTCAGACCCATGGAGGATAAAAAAAAAAAAAACAATATAGAGAAAGAGATTGTCTCCAACCCCCCCCCCCCCCCCAAACACAAAAAAACTGTTAGTCTGTCAGTGAGTCAGTTGTATCCACTCTTTGCACTCCATGCAGGAGATCAGAACTTCTGTTTCCCCGCAGCAGGAAGCAGAGCGGACACACACTCTGTTTGTCTCTCTGTGGCAAAGACACCGCACCTCATCATGGTGGACAAACTGAAGATCGTCCAGCACCAGTAGGACCATGAATTTTCCGTTTTTTCCTGCAGAAATGCAGTCTGCAACACCACGCACAAGCTCCCAGACTGAGCTGACTAACCTCCAGCCTCCCTGCTTCTCCTCATGGTAAAATCCTGGGGATATTCTCCAAACCAGAGAGTTCTTCTGAGCAGGAAAAAGAGCCTTCAGACTTAAGTTCAGACCCTCTCAGCAACAAAAAACAGTCTGGAATCAAACTGGGAGAAATCAACACAACCCAAAGAAGCTCCGGGAAATTAAAAGGTAGCAGTGGAAGATCATCTCCTGCTGGAGGAGCAGAGCTTCACCTGGTCCTGGTCCTGGTCCATGAGTTGCTCTGCAGCTCGCCGCCCGGCAGCCTGCAGCCGCTCGGTCACAGGAAGTGATGCGCACAGGTGAAATGTCATGTCAGACGTTCTTCATCGAGGCATCCGGGGGTCACCATGGTTACCGTCCCGCTGGAGGACATGTCCACATCCTTCATCGGCCCGGTACATGGAAGAGAAGAACAGAAGGAGAAGATGAGTAACAGGACATCATCTTCAAAGATAAATTCTCAGGTTCACTTTTATCCAACGCGTCAATCTTTAGATCTTCATCCTCCAAGATTTCTTACATTCAGAGGTCAATTTACTGTTAAATTTAGGGGGACTAAATTATGGAATACCTTTCCCCATCTGGCAAAGAACTCCATCTCTATAAAATGTTTTGAAAGATGTCTAAAAGCCCATTTAACTCTGTTAATTCTAATTCAAACACAAATATACTTTTATATCATGTTCATATTTTTGTTTTTACATTGTTATTTTTGTTATTGTCATTATAACGTGTTGTTGATGTTATACATATGTTTTTTCTATTATCAGTTTGTTATTACTTTTTTATAACTAACTTATAACTATGAAATTATGAAATTTTAGGTGGAGGCTTTAAATAAGCCCATCTGGGTTGTGTCTTTTTTCGATCATTTTGTATCTTTTTTTGGTAATTTTGTGTCATTTCTGTTTTTAAAAAAAATCATCTTGTGTTATTTTTGTGTCTTTTTATGTCTGTTTGGTAATTTTGTGTCTTTTTTGATCATTTTGTGTCTTTTTTTGGTAATTTTGGGTATTTTTTTAATCATTTTGTCCTTTTTTTGTCTTTTTATGTGTGGTCATTTTGTGTCTTTTTTTATGTGTGGTCATTTTGTGTCTTTTTTTTATCATTTTGTATATTTTTTGGGTAATTTTGTGTCTTTTTAAAATAATTTTGTGTCCTTTTTGTGTCTTTTTATGTCTGGTTGGTCATTTTGTGTCTTTTTTTTTTTATCATTTTGCGTATTTTTTGTGATAATTTTATGTGTTGTTGGTCCTTTTTCTGTCTTTGTTTTCTAAATGCTGATAGTGAAGTAGTTACGAGGATGACGTGAACCACAGAGGTTACATAAAAAGTGGTTTTACTTTAAGAAGTATTATGATTATCAAATTTTAGGTGGAGGCTTTAAATAAGCCCATCTGTGTTTTCTGCCTCTCCCTGCACTTTACATTATTTGTTATCTTTGTCATTTTATGTAATTATAATTGTGCAAATAAATAAACCTAAACCTAAATCTCATCTGTTCCCTCTCTACTTTTTTTTAAACTTTCATTTGTTTCCTTCTTCCTGCCTCTCTACCTCCTCCCTCTCTGCCCTCCTGATGCTCTTCTTGTCCTCTTTTCATCTCTGTCCCTTTCATTTCTCTCTCTCTCTTCCTCTGTGTGTTGTTGAAGTGTGAGTTCTCTCAGCCCATAAATACCAATGACATGCTCCGTCTCAGCCATCAGAGACAAGAAGAACCATCACATTCATCAGCCTCTCCTCCTCCTCCTACACTCTGTTACCGTCTCCTCCACCTCGTGTCTGTCCCTCTCTCCTCCTTTCTTTCTTTGCATTTTCTCTCTTTCTCTCACTCTGTTTCACATCTCCAAATGTTCCATTCTGAGCTTTTTTTCTGTGCATCACTACAAAGCAACAACACATGCAGGTCGGTCAGGATATCTGTTTATGCCCCAGGAATTATTACAATGAACGATATTATTGCTTGCAGCATCTCCCTTTAAAGAACAATGATTATAAAGAATATTCACACATGATTAAAATCTCCTGAATAAATAAAACAGAGAGCAGAAATTATTTTTTATTTCTGCTCTGAGATTAATTGGTAAATTTCCAAGAAAAAACTTAAAAGTTTACAAGAAAAAAACTCAAGTATTCAAAATGTATGTTGTAAATTTATGAGAAAAAAATGGATCTAAAAACCTATTTGATATTTTTTAAAAATCTCACAAATATACATGAAAAAAAATGTCACAGATTGAAGTTTTAAATATATTCCCATTGTGTTTCCTTTATAATGTCAACGACGCTTTATCCAACATGATGTTTGACAAACAATTTTAATATTTTCTGAGATTTATTAATAAATTTCCAAGAGAAAACTAAAACGTTTGCAAGAAAAAAACCTCAAATATTCTCTTAAATTTTAAAATCACAAATTTACAAGAAAACAACAACAATCAACAATTTTATACATTTCTGATATAAATCCAAAATGAAAGCAGTAAATTGTCAAGAAAAAAACCTCACAAAAATAACTGAAAACTTGTATTCCCGTTGTGTTTCTTTATTAATGTCAGCAACACTTAATACAACATGATATTTGGCAGACTAAGGATTTTCTTGTTAAAATCTGAGAGAATATTTGAGTTTTTTGGTGTACTTTGTGTTTTTTCAGGCAAATTTACCAATTCATCTCAGAAAATATCCAAATTGATTGTCCAGCATCATGTTGAATAAAGTGTTGCTGATATTAATAAGGAAACACAACAGGAATACATTTTTAATGCATATTTGTGATTTTTTTTTCTTAACAAATTGCTGCTTTAATTTTATTTTCTTGTCAGTTTGTAACTTTAAAATATCAGAGAATATTTGAGTTTCTTTCTCATAAACTTTTGAGATTTTTCTCTGAGATTGACCAATTCTGACATTAATAAGGAAACACAATGGGAATACATTATTTTTGTATATTTGTGAGTTTTCTTTCTTGAAAAATTACTGCTTTAATCTCAGATTTATATATTTTTCTCATAAATTCACAACATAAACTTAGATGTGTCGCTGAGAGTTTTTTTCTTGTAAATTTGTGACTATAACATCTGAGAGAATATTTTTTTTTCTCATAAATGTTTGAGTTTTGCTTGGAAGTTTAACAATTAATCTCAAAATATACAAATTGTTTGTGAAACATTATGCTGGATAAATTGGATACATTTTTATGTATATATGTAAGGTTTTATTTCTTGAAAAAAATACTACTTAAATTTTGGATTTAAAAATTGAAAAATTTTGGATGAGTTTTTTCTCATAAATTTACAACATTAATTTAGAAAATTTTCAGTTTTTATCTTGTCAATTTGTGACCTTAAAGTCTCAGAGAATATTTGAGTTTCTTTCTCATAAACTTTTGAGTTTTTCTTGGAAATATATCAATTAAACACAGGGAATATCCTTATCGTTTATCAAACATCATGTTTGATAAAGTTTTGCTGACATTATAAATGAAACATAACAGGAATATATTTGAAACTTTAATCTCTGAGTTTTCTCATGTATATTTGTGAGGTTTTTTTTAAATATCAAATATATTTTTAGATCAGTTTTTTTCTCAGAAATTTACAACATACATTTTCAAAAAATTGTATTTTTTTCTTATTCTTTTTTTATATTGTTTCTGACATTAATAAGGAAACAAACCCGCAGGAAACAATTTATATTTGTGGGGGTTTTTTTCTTGGAAAATTATGCTTTTATCTTGGATTTATATCTGAGTTTTTACGCATACATTTACAACATAAATTACTATACAGAATATTCTAAGTAGTTTTCTTGTAAATTTGTGACTTTAAAATCTCAGAGAATATTTTAGTTTTTTCTCGTACACTTTTACACATTTTTTGGGGAAATTTACCAATGAATCCCAGTTGGATCAGGTGTAAACACCTGGAGGTCAGACAGTTATCAGTCCAGACTGTTTTTACCCTGCACCACCCTGTTTTTTCATGCACCACTGAGCAGCTTTCATAGGAATGAACAGAGCCCCACCTCGCAGTGAGGAAACATTTCATACACCAGAAGTTTATAACCTGCCAACCTGCATTCATCTGACGTTTTCAGACAGTCTTGGAGACTTTATTTATAAAAAGGGACAAGCTTTAAATTTATCAACTTGTTGCTTTCCAACGGTGACACGATAATTACAGAACAACAACTAGAGGTGTGAATCAGCGTATCAGTCGCATGATCCGTTTTTTTATACTTTTGTCATGATATGACATTATTGTGATTTTAATCATTGTGTGATATGGTGAGTATTGATAAAATATATTGAGATTTAACTGTTTAACTGCATTTTGTGTCACAAAACAACAACTGCAGCATTTTATCAAACTTTCACAAACAACAAGCTTCACTGCTAAAAATGTTTCTGAAGAGAAACAAACAGAAGCAGAGACAGAAGAAAAGACAAACTCTGCAGCATTATTTCCACAACTTCCAACACATAATATCCTGACGCACATGGTGCCCATAGATTCCTGACATCTTATAGTTTCAGATGATACCAGTATATCTCCAGTATAAAAAACTAAACGGCGAAAATACTGACGGCTGTCTGAACACTAAATGAATCAATATAATATCGCCACGCAAAATACCCTGATACTATGCTGTATCGATTGTTCCCACCTCTAACAACAACGTTATAACAAGAAGAACTAGAAAATTTCTTCTGAGGAAATTTGGAAAGGGCCACGGGGGCTACTGCCGGTGTGTGTATGATGAGATTCTTCAGATTCCAAACAATTAATGCTAGTAATGTTATGATGTAAATGATGTATGTATGTATGATGTATGATGTATATTATATACAAGGAGCACACCTACAACAAGCATTCCGTTTCAAGTTTTTATACAGCAACCTATGCCCTTTAACCTCAAAATGTGTGTGTGTGAAACATGAGTATCTGGAGGAGTGTGCGCGCTTACGCGTGCATTTGTGTGTGTGTGTGTGTGTGTGTGTAACTAAAATAACGTAAAGTTACCTGTGTGAGTGTGTGTGAAGCATGTGTATCTGGAGGAGTGTGCGTGCTTACGCGTGCATGTGTGTGTGCATGTATCTGTAACTGTAATTACATAAAATGACCTGTGTGTGTGTGTGTGTGCGTATATCTGTAACTATAATCACATCAAAGGATCAAAGGCGTTGGGGTCGACCAATCAGAGCAGAGCAATCAACAGAATTAACTGCAGCTGTCGAATGTTCTGGAACAGTGACAGCAGCCAGAGGTGGACAGACTGGAATTTCTGGCCTCGAACAGAAAGCATATTTGGCAAAACCATAATACCTATCATTGATACGACTTCACTTTGAGCGTCCTGACTTCTTCCTGAACAGCTACATTTTTTGTGAAGAAAAATGAAGAAATAACTTTGTAAGAGCAATCTGGTGGCACATCTGTGATTCCTACGCCCAAACTATAACTCTGACAGCTTTACCAGAGGATTGTGAGTGAGAAGGCAAATTTTCCTACGTTTCTATGTATAAATTATTTCTGTAGAGTGGAATTTGCGGCCTGGAGCGCAGTTTTCAAATTTATTTTTTGACAATTTCTTCTCCTTCTCTACACTCTGGCGATGATGTCACACACTGTGACACGAACATTCCATGCAATACACACCCATTATAATCTCAGAATTTCTCCAAAAATGATCATGGTCATTGAACAGGAATTGATAAAAAACTGTATGACCTATCGAAATGTGGATTAATACACCAATACACAAGACCTGTGTCTACTGTTTAAAGTTTAAATGGAGTCTAGGTGAAATTATGCCGGAGAAGTAGACGTTTGAAAATCTTCAATTATTGTTCTTTTTCGCTCATTTTTTTTGGCCGTCCCATTCACTTCAATGCGACTTACGTCGCGAAAAATTCAGATTCTGTAGAGAAAAGTAATAGCACACCGATCCCGATCAAACAGCACGTTTTGATATATATTAAGCATCTTGGGACAAACCAACGAGAGACTGAGAAATAAACTGAGCATATGAAAATGAGCACATTACATCATCCGGTGACTTTTAGCAACTCCCGTAGCTGCTGTCAGCTGATTTCACCAGAGAAGAGTCAGAGACAGTCTCACTCATCACACACTCAACACAGAATAAGACGTCATTTGAAGCCAGGATTTCTGGGTAATGAAGTCCTTCTCACTGTCAAAAAATACACACTTATCTCCAATTGCCACACACACACACACACACACACACACACACACACACACACACACACACACAAATGTCTGTTTCAGTTTTTATATCTTTTCTCATTAAGCACATTTAATTATTCATGACTCACTAACTGACCACCATCCCTCTCTCTCTCACTCTGCCTCTGTCAGCCTTGCTCTCTCTCTCTTTCTCTGTGCAGATCTGTGTGTTAAACATACTGTGCATGAGGCCAGTCAGAAAAAGAGTAGTGTGTGTGTGTGTGTGTGTGTGTGTGAAAACTGTAGTCCCCAGAGACTTATGTCATGATCTCAACACACTGAGTTTTGCCTAAATTATTTTTGTTTCATCATAAAAAGAAAATGTGATTGTGACACAAATGAGGGATAAAAAGCTTTTAGCACACTTCTAACCATCAACTTCTTTAAATTCATAGTTTTTGAATTGAAATAGAGTCAGACTCATTTTCTCTAGCTAGCTATTGAAACATGTGGCTGGAGCTGCAAAGGAGGAACAGCTGACTCTCCTCGGCTTCACACACCTTTATGGTGACTTTCAGATCTTTGTCTATCTTCAGCATCTCCAGCATTTAGCAGCTACAGAGACATATTCCCTCTGGAGCTGGTGGAGATCAAAAATGGAGCTAAAAGTGACAACTTCTATTCATCAGTTTGGACCACTAACACAAAGACTCCTGATGAATCCTTCTGCAGCAGCTGTTTTCAAAGTATTAAATAAACTCTAACACTAATGTGTTTTAGATCATGATTGAATTGTGCCATGAATTAAGGCCTTTTTTCAATTTAAAAGATCACGTTTGACTAATTGTGTGTCTTTTTTCGTCACTTTGTTTCTTTTTTTTCATTTAACATCTTTTCTTGGTCATTTTATTTACTTTTGGGGTATTTTTTTTTTTTTTTTTCTTGGTAATTAAACGTCTTTTTTTGGTAATTTAACGTCTTTTTATAGTAATTTTCTGTCTTTTTTTTTTTATTTTTTATTTTTTTACATCTCCTGGTGAAAGTCCTTGTTTGTTTGACCTGTCCACCTCCCCTCCCTCTCACCCAAACTGCATCTTTGTACTTTATACTCTGAATCACTACGGCCTCTAGAGCACTGTGGGACCTGACTGAGTGAACGCCGATGAATTTTGCAATGATTTAAGGCCTTTTTTCAATTTAAAAGATAATTTTGCAAGTAAAGGAAATCACATTTTGCTCAAGTAACGCAATAAGAAAACCGTACTGACTCTCTCACTTGCTAAAGGTGAGATAATCAGGTAACCTTTGTTATCTCTGCAGCTAACAAGCAATAAATACAACATAAAAGTTCTCTGAGCGCTTTCACACATAACCAAATGTCAAACTGAGACTTTCTGGACTTGCCGGAATATCTTCTGAGCTGACAAACATCATCCTGATGTAACAAACAGGATTAGCATCTCAACATCAACGACTCTACGTATAGTTTTAAAGATAAGGTCCTGTGGGCTCCACCGCTCTCTGTGTGTTTGTAGCAAATCAGCCACTGACTGTTCACATAAACATTTCTGGGCTTTTAATTTGAAACAATAATCCGTCACAACAGTCTGTTCAATGGTTTGGTTTGTTCCTTATTCTGATTTATGTTATTTCAGTTTAATTTAACAGCAGCACGACTCTTTTAATTGGCCAATTTTACAGTCATGTTATCTGCCATCGACACACACGCACGCGCGCGCACACACACACACACACACACACACACAGTTCATACAGCCCACACAGATTTCACACACACACACACACACACACACACACACACACACACACACACACACACACACACACACAGCACGTACATGTGAAACATCACATACGAACACAAGCATGCACTACACACTGAACACACATACGCGCGCGCGCGCACACAAACACACACACACACACACACACACACAGCAGTCCTCATGGCCTATATAACCAACAGTTACACATACATGACACACATACGAGCGCGCACACACACACGCACACACGATGCAGCATCCAGAAAAAAGAAGCAGAGAACAGAAACCAGAGTCTCACAGGTTTCAGCGGCTCCTGCAGAGGTGATGGCGGGATGAAGGTGGGGGAGGAGGAAGAGGAGGAGGGAGGGAAGATTATTGATCCCTGCTCATCCCTCTATCTCCTCCTCCACTGCTGCTGTCACCATCATCTCCCTCCGAGAGAGAAAAAGAAAAGAAAAACACACAGCCGCCGTTTTCTCCTCTCTCCTCCGCGTTGATCAGACTGTGATCAGTGCGCTCCCTCCTCCTCCTCTCCTCCTTTTCTCCTCCTCTCCTCCTTCATGCACTCCTCGCCCCGCTGCTGCAGGCCCGGCTCCTCTTCATCTTCCTCCTTCTTCTTCTTCTTCCTCTTTTTCTTCTTGTCGCCGAGTCAATCTCTTTCTAATTATCATTCCTCTGCGCCTGACAGCCGAGCGATCCGCTGCTGCAGCGCTGATGATCTCTCTCTCTCTCTCTCTCTCTCTCTCTCTCGGAGGTGGAAACAGAAGAGGGAGAAAGGAGGGAGGAAAGTGTGTGTGTGTGTGTGTGTGTGTGTGTGTTTGTGCGTGTGTGTGTGTGTGTGTGTGTGTGTGCAGAGAGGAGAAACGCGCACCGTCACGCAGCGACAGGCGCAGAAATCACTTCACTGCTGGTTTACCGCACAACCGGAACATCACACACATTAATATGAGAGGCTCTGCTACAGATGTTACACACATCCAGGAATATTAGATGATGGACAGAATGAGAAGCTGCAGACGGAGGAGTAGATTACAGGCTATCTGTCCTGAAACACCAGCAGCACACCACATTAGATCACAGCAAACTGCAAACACACTGCAGGAGTCTCACCTCTGAGCTGCTCCTGGTGGCAAATTATTACTATAAACTTATCGGTTAACTACTGAAACAACAAAATGCCACAAAATCCTGAAAAATCCTGCTAAACTCCAGCTGACACCTTTAGATGTTTGGTCACATCTGAGAAGCTGAAAACAGCAAGTATTTCTGCTTGAAAAATGACTGAAACGATGAATCGCCTATTAAAAAAGTTGCACATCACATGCAACTCTGCAGCTTTAAGACAAAAATCCATCCTGATAGTTACATGTTGCTGCAACAACTAAACCTTTAAACTGCCAAGAAAAATATGACAATAAATTTTATCAAATAAATATTAGTTATTTATTCTCAGTGCATGGCCAGTCAAAAGTCCATTTTATCTATTTTTTTTTTTAATTATACAGTCATGGAAAAAGTTATTAGACCACCCTTGTGACCCCTATGAGAGTCTCTTCCACAGCTCCCATAGAATCCTATGACAGTCTCTACCACAACTCCCGCAGAATCCTATGAGCGTCTCAGACCATGGTAAGGTTCACTGCTGGAACAAAAGCTTTGGTTTGGTTGAATTTGTGCTCCGTCAGCACTTCTCTAAGGTTAGGGCCAAACAGTTGGGCTCTAAAAGACAGTTTAAAGAGGAAATAAATGATGTAAATGCTGGAAGTGAAGTAGTTAGGAGGACGACGTGACTACTGGAAGTGGCATAGTTCAGTAAAAACCTCATGCAGGAAGTTAAGAGATGTTTAAATCACATGCTGCACTTTGGGGGCCGTGTGTGTGTGTGTTGGCGGGGGGGTCTTTCTACTCATTTTGTGTCTTTTTACTCATTTTGTGTCTTTTTTGCCATTTAACATCTTTTTTCATTGATATAGTGTCTCTTAAGGTAATTTTGTGTGTTTTTTTAGTAATTTTGTGTCTTTTTGTGTTACTTTGTGTCTTTTTTCTTTAGTAATTGTATGTTCCTTTTGGTAAATTTGTGTTTTCTTTGTGTGATCTAACATCTATTTTAAAACACAGCAACTTGTAAATTCTGCAAAGTAACGGTAACGGAGACGGCTGGGAATGGTCTTGGTCTTGTCTTGGTCTCGATACACTGTGGTCTTGGTATTGACTTGGTCTCGGTTTAGGTGGTCTTGACTACAACACTTGACTTCACATCAAATAACTTCTGTTTACCATAAACCTTCTCTAAAAATAACTATAACCTACAACTGGCTCATATCATTTAACTTACTTAACTTTAAGCTTTTGTGCAGAGAAAAGTGCAGCTTAGAGGGAATCATGATGGAAGAGGTTTATATTAGTCCAGACTGATGAACAGAAAGCCAGACTCATGGTCAGGGTTAGGAAAAAGGAAACTACATGGTAAAATTTGGTAAAAAAAGAAGAAAGATAAAGATATTGGTTTGGATTAAATACGTTACTGAACATACTTACTTACACTGTAAATATAATACAATAATAAAAAGGTCAGGTGAAGGAATGGGCAGACAGTAAACACAGTATTGATGTTTGTTTATTAAGTTTATTAACATTTATTTATTTAAATGTCAACAATGGGCTGACACTGAACATACAGTCCTGATGTTTTTTTTATCCAATTATTTAATTATTTCTATTTATTCTTAATTTTCCTCAGTCATCATTTCTAACATCAGTTGACAGTGTGCATTACATGCATCTTGTTTAATAACAATGTTAACTATTGTTTAATAAAATAAAAAAAATATTGGTTTAATAAAGCAGCTTTCTGTGCAAAATCTGTGAATATATCAGTGATTTTTCCCCCTCATATTAGTCTCAGAAATCCCATCTCGGCTCTTACTGTGATCTAAACAGGAAAACACAAGCTACATCTTAAACATACATCTAATAGAAGTCATATGCATTACAGCAGGCTGAATAAGGCCCGTTAGTGAAGAATATATGACGATATGAAGAGAATCTTGAAGCTCAGATGCAACATTTAGTGAACACCGAGTGGTCGCTGCAGGCCTGCAGGCAGAACCTCAGCTCGGCCGGCTGGAGGATTTGATGTGTTTCAGAGGGTTTCTGCTGTCTTTCTGCTCACACTGTTCCGGCTTTATGTGATACGAAAACCAATTAACCGTCACAGCTAATTAACGATGCGAGCACGAGCGCTCCGGTGTCACACCACCGCGGGAAAACGGGAAGCATGAAAATAAAGCTTCTAAGCTTATATATATATATATATATACACACACACACACACACAGTCTCCATCACTGCAGTGAAACACGCCGAGCTGTTGGCTGGTTAATAATATAATAATAAAAATAACGATAATTCACCTGTGCTGAGAGTCGGCGCTCTGCTGCAAAAGAACAATAATCCCCATTACACACACACACTCTCACACACACCAGTGTGTGTCATCAGGAGCTGCTGGGAGCTGTGGCTGCAGACGGCTGCACAGATCCTCTGCAGCCGACAGGAGGGATCACTCTGCTGCTGCTTCTCCCCCAGAGCCTAAACTTAAAGGGACAGTTCACATGTTTTTAAAAGAGGGATTATATGAGCTACTTATCCACATATCGCCGGAACAGCGTGAGCAGAAAGACACCAGAAACCCTCTAAAACACAGATAATATCCTGGGCTGTGGGCTCAGTCCCTATGTGTACCAAATGGCGTGTCTCCTACCACTGTGCTCTGGGTAGGTGTAAAACATATTATTTGCTGTTGCCAGCAGGGGGCGCTATGACTGTGTGTTATGACTGTGTGTCAATATTGACACATGGGTGTGTTCCGGGCTGGACCCTAATCACGTGTGAAATTTGGGACAGATTGGACAATGTATGGTCAAGTTATACAGTCTCGTGTTTTATGGCGAGACGCCATATTTTGCCACGCCCACATAGTGTGACAGGCAGTAAAGATTTGGATAATTTTTGATCCCAAAGGCCTTGTGATGGTGCTGACCTAGTTTGAAGTTAATCGGGTGAAATCTGTAGGAGGAGTTCGTTAAAGTATGCAATGTGAAAATGGCAAAAAACAGCAGGAAATGCCATGTTCTACAGCAGCACATTTAGCTTCGTATGCCGTGCAGTGAACATCGACAGCATACATCGTGCAGTGACAGCGTGCAGCTACAGTGGATGTCAACAGCGTACAGCACGCAACGACAACGTGCAATGGTATGGAAGAATTATCCTATCTTTATTCAAGTGTGTAGATTTTCAGTTTGAGAGCATAATTTGTCTTTCTCATGCTCAGATTTGTTCTCCTCATGCTCACATTTTGCGCTCGCACTCAGATTTCTGCTGCTTTCTTTCAAAATGTGTGTGTGCACTTAAAAATCACATGCTTGTGCTCACATTTCTTCTTCTTGGACACAAACATTTTGCTCGCACTCAAATATGTCCTGTGCGCACTCAAATCTAGAGTCTACGCGCTCAGATCTCAACTCTGCGCTCTCAAAACTTTTGTGCTCGCACCCAGAACACGCACGTCCTCTCAGGTTGAGGTGTCTGCTCAGACTGAACGATGTCCCGCCCTGCGCTTAAACTAGTGTGTTTCACCAGCCAATAGGGAGACAGCTAGATTGTGGCCCGGTCTTAGGTGCGTTCCCTAGCCTTTTTGAGCGCTCCGTCGGGGCGGGTATATGGTCTGTTTGTAAAACTGCTTCTCTCTTAAAATACACCAATTTACCATATAAGCCAGCTATTTGAATCGTCACCTATTTAAAACGCAGCATATTTATGTAGAATTAATCTTAAGTAGTCCTAAAAAGAGTTATGGTAGTTTAGATTATATATATATTTTTCAAAACACATCGATCATATACAGTAGTTTCAATAACAGTACAGTAATCATTTTGACACTCGTACTTATCAACATATATAGCGGGCCTTCAATGTAACATGTACAACGAAAGTACAATAATTGGCAACGTATGATCGTACCAGCGGCAGGTCGGCACACATAATGATGCGCGAGCTGAAGGGAATCCCCGCTGACGTCACTTCATTCATAATGAGTTTCTGTCCCTAGTGCCGACAAAGGCCCGCTATATATGTTGATAAGTACAAGTGTTTTGAGTTGTAGCAACATTTAGCAATGAACTTACTTGAGGTCTTTGGCCATCCATCTGTCTCCCATTCATTCGCTGCCGCGCTCCGAATCCTGCTCAAAGTCTTCTTCTTGTGAAAGTGAAAGTATTACCAACATTAGCCTAATTATGCGCCCCCTGGCTTTGACCGCGTAAATAGGACGGTGATACACGTTGCAATAAGAGAATCAGCTGGTTACACGGATTGTATTACTGTTACATTAATTTATCAATTAAAATTTTAAATCATAATAAGACATGCAGCAAGAGTGCGGCGGACGGGATGCGAACCGGCGTCCCATAGTTTAAAATGCAACAGTTGGTCGTGTACTTCACCACTGGACTATCGTGACACCACTGTGCAGATGAAAAAATATATATATAATCTAAACTACCATAACTCTTTTGAGAACTACTTAAGATTAATTCTACATAAATGTGCTACGTTTTAAATAGGTGACGATTCAAATAGCTGGCTAATATGGTAAATTGGTGTATTTTAAGGGAGAAGCCGTTTTACAAACAGACCATATACCCGCCCCGACGGAGCGCTCAAAAAGGCTAGGGAACGCACCTAAGACCGGGCCACAATCTAGCTGTCTCCCTATTGGCTGGTGAAACACACTAGTTTAAGCGCTGGGCGGGACATCGTTCAGTCTGAGCAGACACCTCAACCTGAGAGGACGTGCGTGTTCTGGGTGCGAGCACAAAAGTTTTGAGAGCGCAGAGTTGAGATCTGATCGCATAGACTTTAGATTTGAGTGCGCACAGGACATATTTGAGTGCGAGCAAAATGTTTGTGTCCAAGAAGAAGAAATGTGAGCACAAGCATGTGATTTTTAAGTGCACGCACACATTTTGAAAGAAAGCAGCAGAAATCTGAGTGCGAGCGCAAAATGTGAGCATGAGGAGAACAAATCTGAGCACGAGAAAGACAAATTATGCTCTCAAACTGAAAATCTACGCTCTTGAATAAAGATAGGATAATTCTTCCATACAATGGCAGCGTACATCGACATCATACTGGGTGCAGCAACAGTGAACAACCTGCAACGACAGAGTGTAGCGACAGAGTACAGTGGCAACGGATATCAACAGCGTGCAGCGACATCGTGCAGCGTACATCGACAGCATATAGAGTGCAGCGACAGCGTACGGCGTGCAGTGAACATCGACAGCATACATCGTGCAGCGACAGCGTATAGAGTGCAGCGACAGCATATGGCGTGCAGTGAACACTGACAGCGTACAGAGTGCAGCGTATAGTGTGCAGTGACAGCGTGCATCCTCATGCTAAAAACAAAAAAAGGTCACAGGACATGATGGTTCCTTCTCCTGCTTCTGCCTCGTCTGCAGGTTTCGATGTGAAATGTCTCTTAAACCAGCAGAGCTGCAGCTCTCATGTATGATTTGTGCCTAAATCAGTTTCTGAATCTGAGTTTATTGTTAATAATGAATCGTGTTCGCTGTGAGGAAGCTGGAAACTGCAGCAGAGTGAGAGCTTGCTCCTTCTCTTCTCTCTCTGACGGAGCCGCTCATCCTGCATGCACTTCTGCTGCTGCACCTGCAGCCTGCAGCACCTCCTCCTCCTCCAACACCTCCTATTCTTCATCCTCTCTCTTATTTTCTGCTAATGCTTTCCCTCCATTTTCTCCTCTTTTTTTCCACCTGCTCTTCCTCATCCTCCCCTCCCTCCCTCTGCTCCTCCATCTGCTGTCGCTCCTCCTCCTCTTATATCCTCCTCTTAATCCTCCTCCTTACAGTCCTATTTTCTTTTTTTGTCTCCTCCTGTTTTAGTTCCTCCTTCCCTTCCTCCCACCTGCATGAATCCAGGTTACCCACAGTTGGTACCAGAGAACAGGAGGAGAAAAAGGGAAAAAAGGAGACCAGGAATGGAGAGAGGAGAGGGGACGGAGGAGGAGGAGCAGAGAGGAGAGAGATAGAGAGACATAAAGAGGGGGAGAGAAGGAATAAAAAAGAGTGTCTGGTTGCTCCAGTTTCTCCTCTGACGTCAGCCTCGGGGCTCGACGCAGAGAAATGACGTCACAGCAGGAAACCAGAGTCCCCGGGCGGCCATTTTGGAGCCGATAAGCAGAGAAAGAGAGAAAAGACTAAGAAATATCAGCTGATCACGCTGCAGCAGCTGCAGAGACACACACAATCTGTAACATATTGATATTGATTGATTGACAATGATATTAAACAACAGTAAATATTTGTAATCAGGACCTAAACATTATTTTAGCTAAAAAAAAGTCCATGTAAACACAGCTGAAGTGGTTTAGAGACAAACCCATAACAGCAGGTTTAATATCCAACATTAATAATAAAATATAAAATATAAATTTATTATAAAACATCACAACACTGAAGAAAATAAAATTACTGAATTATTTTGATAAGGGTTTTTCTTGTTTTTTTTCTACATTATGTAAAAATGCCATAAATTACTTGTATTAAAAATGTTAACTATACAATGGAATTAGAAAACTGTAAATGAATATAATTGGATGTCATAGAATGTTTTTACAGTATTATTAGTTTACTTAATGATCTTGACTGATAAATTACAGTGAATTATTTATGAATACACACAATACAAAAAAATACACATCATATTACTGAACGTAAAATTGAGAAACTTTTTTTAACAGTAAAACTTTAAATTCAATGAAAAAACCAGGCCTGCAAGCAGGACTGAATGGGACCGAGCAGAGTGGAGCCGTCGGAGGAGGCCACGTCGGGCGCGGCGCTCTGGGCTCAGTCCCTATGCGTCCCAAATGGCGAGTCTGTGTAAAACATGTTGCTTCCTGTAGCCAGCGGGGGGCGCTATGACTGTGTGTCAATAATGACATGTGGGTGTGGTCAGGGCTGGACCCTCATCCGGTGTGGGAAATTCGGGACAGATTGGACAATGTATGGTCAAGTTATAGAGTCTGGTGTATTATGGCGAGATGCCATATTTTGCCGGCATGCCACGCCCACATATTGGAAGGTCAGTAAAGGTGTTGATATGTTATGTTCCCAAAGGGCTTGTAATGGTATGAACCAACTTAGAAGTCAATGGGATTAAATTTGTAGGCGGAGTTTGGTAAAGTATGCAACGTGGTCATTTTATGAAAGGGGGTGTGGATTAAGCATAAGGGGCGGGGCTTTATGAAATATTGTTGTTTAGAAGTGTTAAGGGCTGGACTCTGATGAAGCATGAGAAGTTTGGACCAGATGGGACAAAGTATGTAAAAGTTATAAGGATGTGTAGTTTTGTGGCAAGACGCCATATTTTGCCGCCATGCCACGCCCACATAGTGTGACAGTCGGTAAAGCTTTTAATAACTTTTGATCCCAAAGTACAAAGCCCTTGTGATACTGACCAAGTTTGAAGTCCATGGGGTGAAATCTGTCGGAGGAGTTCGTTAAAGTATGCGAGGTGGAAATGGGAAAAAAATATGAATTGTGCGAAATTCAAACCAAGATGGCAGACTTTCAGTTGGGTTTGAGGTATGGGTCCAAGAGGCTTTTTGGTGCGTCTCTACATGATTCATGTGTGTACCAAATTTCGTGTCTCTATGTGAAGCCTACTGCTAGGCTAATTATAAAACATGCGATTACCTGTTGCCAGCGAGGGGCGCTCTGACTGAGTGCCAATATTGATATGTGGGTGTGTTCAGGGCTGGACCCTCATCACATATGAGAAATTTGGGACAGATTGGACAATGTATGGTCAAGTTATACGGTCTCGTGTGTTGTGGCGAGACGGCATAATTTGACGCCATGCCACGCCCACATAGTGTGACGGTCAGTAAAGCTTTTGATAACTTTTGATCCCAAAGGCCTTGTGATGGTACTGACCAACTTTGAAGTCAATCAGGTTAAATCTGTAGGAGGAGTTCATTAAAATATGAAATGTGGTCATTTAATGAAAGGGGGCGTGGATATAGCATAAGGGGCGGGGCTTTATGAAATATTGTTATTTAGAAGTGTTAAGGGCTGGACTCTGATGAAGCATGAGAAATTTGGAGCTGATGGGACAAAGAATGGAAAAGTTATAACGATCTCGTGTTTTATGGCGAGACGCCATATTTTGGCGCCATGCCACGCCCACATATTGTGAAGGTCAGTAACGGTGTTGATAAGTTGTGTTCCCCAAAGCCTTGTGATGGTACTGACCAAGTTTGAAGTCAATGGGATTAAATCTGTTGGAGAAGTTATGTAAAGTATGCAACGTGGTCATTTTATGAAAGGGGGCGTGGATAAAGCATAAGGGGCGGGGCTTTATGAAAAAATTGTTATGTAGAAGTGTTAAGGGCTGGACTCTGATGAAGCATGAGAAGTTTGGACCAGATGGGACAAAGAATGGAAAAGTTATAACGATCTCGTGTTTTATGGCGAGATGCCATATTTTGGCGCCATGCCACGCCCACATATTGTGAAGGTCAGTAAAGGTGTTGATAAGTTGTGTTCCCCAAAGCCTTGTGATGGTACTGACCAAGTTTGAAGTCAATGGGATTAAATCTGTTGGAGAAGTTATGTAAAGTATGCAACGTGGTCATTTTATGAAAGGGGGCGTGGATAAAGCATAAGGGGCGGGACTTTATGAAAAAATTGTTATGTAGAAGTGTTAAGGGCTGTACTCTGATGAAGCATGAGAAGTTTGGAGCAGATGGGACAAAGAATGGAAAAGTTATAACGACCTCGTGTTTTATGGCGAGATGCCATATTTTGGCGCCATGCCACGCCCACATATTGTGAAGGTCAGTAAAGGTGTTGATAAGTTGTGTTCCCCAAAGCCTTGTGATGGTACTGACCAAGTTTGAAGTCAATGGGATTAAATCTGTTGGAGAAGTTATGGAAAGTATGCAACGTGGTAATTTTATGAAAGGGGGCGTGGATAAAGCATAAGGGGCGGGGCTTTATGAAAAAAATTGTTATGTAGAAGTGTTAAGGGCTGTACTCTGATGAAGCATGAGCAGTTTGGAGCAGATGGGACAAAGAATGGAAAAGTTATAACGATCTCGTGTTTTATGGCAAGACGCCATATTTTGGCGCCATGCCACGCCCACATATTGTGACTGTCGGTAAAGATTTGAATAACTTTTGATCCCAAAGGCCTTGTGATGGTACTGACCCTAACCCTAACCCTAACCCTAACCTAGTTTTCTTCAAACTTGGTCAGTAGCATCACAAGGCCTTTGGGATCAAAAGTTATTCAAATCTTTACCAATTTTTTCATAAAGCCCCGCCCCTTATGCTTTATCCACGCCCCCTTTCATAAAATGACCACGTTGCATACTTTACATAACTTCTCCAACAGATTTAATGCCATTGACTTCAAACTTGGTCAGTACCATCACAAGGCTTTGGGGAACATAACTTATCAACACCTTTACTGACCTTCGAATATGTGGGCGTGGCACGCCAGCAAAATATGGCATCTCCCCATAATACACCAGACTCTATAACTTGACCATATATTTTCCAATCTGTCCCAAATTTCCCACACCTGATGAGGGTCCAGCCCTGACCACACCCACATGTCGTTATTGACACACAGTCGTAGCACCCCCAGCTGGCTACAGGAAGTAACATGTTTTACACAGACACGCCATTTGGGACGCATAGGGACTGAGCCCAGAGCGCCGCACCTGACGTGGCCTCCTCTGACGGCTCCACTCTGCTCGGTCCCGTTCAGTCCTGCTTGCAGGCCTAGTTTTTTTTTTTTTTTTTTTTTTTTTACAGTGTAGGCGTTCTTCTCTATACTCTTACATGTTTTATGTATATGTATCTAAAGTTCTTCACTGAGTAGGATTGTCTTCTGAAAGTAAAAAAAAACATTTTAAAAATCAGATTTTATTTCTATTTTGGGTTTAAAATGTTGATCCAGTGAGTCAAAATTAAAAATAATGATCAGGTCAAAAACGTGATACCACCCTGACATGGTGAACATGTTTAAAGTTCATATAGAGCGAGGATGAGCAGGAGCCTGAAACAGAAAATAGAACAAAACACCAAGAGTTCCCTAGTCTGTGAAAACAGATATTAAAATATTATTCATTGCAGCTTTAGAGGAAAATTTTTATTGTTTACTGATCTGTTTGTGTCTCAGATTACTACAGAAGCGTCATATGATTCTAATATCAATTTCAGCTCCGCTCCTCCTGCACAGATCCACACCAGCAGAGTGTAATTAGAGGGAGGACAAGGTGTGTGTGTGTGTGTAGTTGATAATGTGTGTGTTGTCTCACAGTAAAGCAGCTGTTATTAAACCTTCCTGCTAATTTAAGTGTGTGTGTCTCTGTGTTGGTGTGTGTGTGGGTGGCTGTCACGTGAACATGTGCAGGATGTGTGTGTGTGTGTGTGTGTGCTGTTCATGTACAGAATGTATTTTAAAGAGAAACTACCAGCACTTAATTTCCTTTGTTATAGAGGTTCTTTAAGGTTCAAATCTGAAGTATTGAGATTGTTTTTCATTTTATGCTACCTTATAGTCCTATAATAATAATAATAAATAATAATATCTTTATTTACATAGCACCTTTAAAAGCAACATTTACAAAGTGCTTTGACAGACACAATCAAGTAAGATTAAGTCTTTGAGTACCATGTAAAGCCCTCTATAAATAAAATGTATTATTATTTTATTAAGAGCTGAAGTAGAGCAGTTTTTCTCCAGATGATAGACAAATAACCGACAGCTCAGGAGACTCTGAACATTATGTTTTGTTTCTTTTTTTCATTTATCATTAAATGTTTTGATTTTGTTAAAATAAGACAAAATACACATGCAATGTGCTTTTTAGCCTCATGTTATTCATTGATATTAAGTTTAGTTGAAATTCATGAAAAATAAAATGAATTGCGTTTTTTTGTCGATGAAAAAAAATGAACTAACTCGTTTTCTGCATCATAAAAAAATAGATAAAACATAATAGATGGATAGAAATAACAAAAAGATAAATAGAAAAATCGAAGAATAAATCGATGGAAAGAATAAAAACATAGATATAAATAATAATAAAAAAATAATACAGATATAAATAATAAGTATGATACAAATAATATTATAAGTAAATAGAGAGATTCATAAAAAATTAGAAAAAAGATAAAAAATCTTTCTATTTATTGTAATTTTTTCTCACGTTCAGATTATCTGTCCACTGGGACAGAAACAAACAATGTACTTTTTTATTATTTTTTTAAAATTGCAAATGATTTATGGGTGTTTTCAGAGTAGAAATGCATTATTTGAATGTATATATTTTAGCATAAAGGCTTAAAAACACCAACATGATCCATCAAATCTGCTGAAAAAAACACTTGTTTAAAATGATAGTTTATGGAAGAGAGAGAGGAGGAACATGAGATGATGAGATGAACTCTCCTCCCCGTACAGCTGAGTGCGTGTGTGTGTGTGTGTGTGTGTGTGTGTGTGTGTGTGGAGGCCGAGCGTCCTCCACTGCCCTCTCTGTTGGTTCATCACTTGTGCTGCTGCAGCTGCACTCTGACTTGAGATCAGTGTGTGTGGGCCGCAGCGCTGCTAGTGTGTGGGAGCCAAACGTACAGCAGATCTACACACATCTACACAATCACATCCACACACATCTACACAACCACATCACGGTGCTCTTTGATGTTCAGCAGATACATGTGTCCTCCAGCACATAAAGCTTTTTATATGCAACATGCTGAAAGATTAGTGAAAAAGCATAAATAAATGAATGATTCTATAAACTTTTTCTTTGAACTGATCAAATGTTTCTAAACATAAACAAACACATAAACAGCCACAGCTGACAACAGAAAAAATGCACACATAAAGGATATTTAAAGACACAATACAAAGAAAATATCTTTACCTCAATGGAAGTCAAAAAGTAAATAAATAAATAGACTGAAATAATCATAAAAATAAATATAATAATAAAAAATGTAAAGAATCGATAGAAATAATAAAAAACAAAAATAGAAATAAATAATAATAATAAAAATGATAGATGATGGATATAATAAAAATTAGATCAAAATAATAATTTAAACTAGAAAATTTCCTCTGGGGAAATTCTGAAAGGGCCACGGGGGCTACTGCCGGTTTGTGTACACTATGATGAGATTCTTCAGAGATTTCAAACTATGCCCTTTAACCTCAAAATGTGTGTGTGTGTGTGTAGCGAAAATCGCATAAAGTTACCTGTGTGTGTGTAATTAAAATCACATAAAGCTACCTGTGTGTGTGTTTGAAGCATATGTATGCATGTGTGAGGAGTGTGCACGCTTACACGCATGTGTGTGTGTGTGTCTGTAACTGTAATCACATCAAAGATCAAAGGCAATCAGATCAAAGCAATCAACAGAATTAACTGACACCTGTTCCGGCTCAGTGACAGCAGAGGTAGACAGACTGGGATTTCTACATCTCCCTTTTTTAGAAATCTTCCTGCGTTTTTAATATGGGAGCCAATGAGGCTGTTGGTGCGTGTTGGTGGATAATCTCTGTGTCCTACGCCCAAACTATAACTCTGACAGCTTTACCAGAGGATTGTGAGGGAGAAGACAAATTTTCCTACGTTTCTATTTATAAATTATTTCAGTAGAGTGGAATTTGCGGCCTGGAGCGCAGTTTTCAAATTGATTTTTAAAATTTTTTTTCTCTCCCTCTACACTCTGGCGATGATGTCACACACTGTGACACGAACATTCCGTGCAATACACACCCATTATAATCTCAGAATTTCTCCAAAAATGATCATGGTCATTGAAAAGGGATTGATAAAAAACTATATGACCTATCGAAACGTGGATTAATACACCAATACACAAGACTTGTGTCTACTGTTTAAAGTTTAAATGGAGTCTCTAGGTGAAATTATGCCGGAGAAGTAGACGTTTAAAAATCTCCAATTATTGTTCTTTTTCGCTCATTTTTTTCCGGCCGTCCCATTCATTTCAATGCAAAATTTTGGGAAGTTTTATTATTTATTCGTATTCTGTAGAGAAAAGTAATAGCACACCGATCCCGATCAAACCGCACGTTTTGATATATAATTTGTCCTGCACCTCTTCAAGTTTTAGGACTAGTAGCGGGACGAAATTGCGTCCGGAAGAGGAAGAAGAAAAAATCCACAGTATAACAGTAGTACTGGTGCTCGGTGCGATTGCCCCGTGGCCCTAAAAATAATAGACAGATAGAAATAATAATTATAAAAGTGGAAAAATCTAAGAATGATAAATAAATAGAAAGATTAAAAAAATAGATAAAAATAATAATCCAAAAATGATAGACAGATAGAAATAATAATAATAAAATAGATAGAAATAATAAAATAGATGAAATTATTATAAATATAATATAAATAATAATCAAAGAAAATAGAAAGAAATAATAATCAAAAGTAATAGGTGGATATAAATGATGATAATGATAATAATAGATGGAAAAATAATTTAAAAAATATGGATAGTAATATAATAATATAATAACGAAAATAGACAGAAATAATTAAAAAAAGAACGAAACAATGAAAGCAAAATAGATATAGATATAAATAATAATAATAATGAAGAATACATATAGAAATAATGATAAAAATTATAGACATTGAAATTTAACGAAAAAAAAACATCAAAATAATAAAAAACAGATACAATAATAACAGAAATAGATAGAAATCAAAATCAAAAGGATGAAGAGTTTTTTGTTTCGAATTTTCATTTTCAAGTTTTTGTCTCAGTGTGGAAGTTTCAGAAACATTCAGAACATCACGTTGACTTAAGAAGAAGAAGAAGAAGAAGAAGAAGAAGAAGAAGAAGACATGATGTTGATTCAGATCATGTTTTGTTTCAGTGTGAAAGGGAGATAAGAACCAACGAGAGAGAAGGAGGAGGAGGAGGAGGACAGAACATGAAGGGAGAGTCAGAAAATATTCTCCTATAATAAACTGTTTGAGATAACCCGAAACTAATTCGCTACCTCTGGCTTAAGTCCCGCCTCCCGACCAATCAGCAGCTTCTGCTGCCCACACACACCTCCTACAGAAACCACTGCATGTATAATATAATCTTACTCACAGATGCACACACACGCTGTTAAAAAAATGGAAATTATATATTTATTTATTTATTTGTAGAACTTGGATACATTCCTCTCCTCAACAGTAAACCTCCTGCAGCGTGCTGCCCTCAGCTGGACACAATGTCAAACTGCATATTAAATAAATAAAACTAACTTTGGTTTGAAAAGTATGTTGTTGTTTTAAACTGGCATTATAATCGGAGTTTGAACTTTCTGACGGTCCTTGAGTGGATCATACATTAGAAAGTTTTCCATTATAAAAAGGGACCAAAACTTGTGTTAAATGTTGATATTTGTGTCAAAATCTCTTTATTCTACATGTGTAATTTAAAATAAAGTGTTTGCACTAACCAGATCCTGTTAAAAAAATTGAATTCTGCTCCATAGAGAAACTGTGAAGACATGATTGATTCTGCTGAGACCAACGGTCACGTGACAAATATTCACTGAAAATCTGTTTAAACAGAGCAGAGAGGAGAGGACAAGAGAGGCCGTTTACACAGAGCAGAGAGGAGAGGACAGGAGAGGCTGTTTACACAGAGCAGAGAGGAGAGGACAGGAGAGGCTGTTTACACAGAGCAGAGAAGAGAGGACAGGTGAGGCTGTTTACACAGAGCAGAGAGGAGAGGACAGGAGAGGCTGTTTACACAGAGCAGAGAGGAGAGGACAGAAGAGGCTGGACACATAACAATAGTTCAACATGTACAATATGTGGAGAAATCAAAACAACTCAAACATGTCTTTGTGCAGAATAACATAGTTAGAATGACAGAAATCAGAAAAAAATAAGATTTTTTATATTGCTGTGAAATACAAGGACACAGAGAGGAGAATGGAGAAAGAGCAAAAAAAAAAAAAGCCCTTAAACAGCTCGTTGGGGTTCAGAGGGTTAAAAAAAACTTTTCAAGATGAACCTAAAGGAACCAAAACTAACTGAAGTAAAAGTACAAAAGTATCAAAATGTACTCAGAGTATCAAAAGTAAAAGTACTCGTTATACAGAATGTTTTATATTATCCAAATATATTATTGGATCATTATTATTGATACACTTATGTTAGCACTGTTTTACTGTTAATGTAGAGCTCATTTAACTACGTAATATACTGTTATAAGGTTTAAGTTTTTCATGTTAAATCTGACCTGAAAAGTAAATAACGCTGTCAGCTGAATGTAGTGGAGTATTATATAATATATATAAAATAATATATATATATATATATAAAATAATATTTACCTCTAAATTGAAGTGGAGTAGAAGTATAAAGTTAAGTTACTTGTAAATACTAAGTAATTTATAAGTACTTTACAATTGAACTCAAGCGCAGTACTTGAGTGAATGTTACTTTCCACAACTGAATAAATAATTTAAATTTAAAAATGTTGAGCTAAAACATGCAGTGGCTCAGTGTGACGGCGCAGTAACAGCTTTTAGACACAAGGGGGCGGCAACACACAGCCGACCAGTAGAGAACCAACATACACACACACACACACACTTGTGATTACTTCACAGCAGCTGCATTATTCACTACTAAAACCACTGTCTTCTACAGTTATTTATATTATTTACTTACTTTTAACTTTTTTTTAAAACTTTTTATTTATTTACTTTATTTTACATTATGGATGTCCTCACACCACCTCAAACTCAACCTTGAAAAGACTGAGCTACCTTACCTCCCAGGGAAGGGCTCTCCCACCACTGACCTCTACATCACTGTCCAGAACACAGTGGTTACCTCCACCGAGACACTAAAAACCTTGGCGTGACTCTCGACAATCAACTGTCCCTCATCACAAACATCACTGCTATCACCAGATCCTGCAGATTCTTGCTGCGTAACATCAGGAGAATCCGCCCGTTTCTCACTCAGAAGGCAGCTCAGGCTCAGGCGTTGGTCATCTCACGCCTGAACTACTGCAACTTCCAAAGCCCTCCGACCTCTGCAACTCATCCAGAATGCAGCTGCTCGGTTGGTTCACTGGTTACCAATGGCTGATCGCTTCAAGACTCTAGCTCTGACCTACTCCGCTGCTAATGGTTCAGGCCCAGCTTACATCCAGGATCTGGTCGTCTCCTCGACTACTCCTGCCCGTCCTCTCTGCTCTGCATCAGCCAAACAGCTGGCGACTCCCACCCTTCGTGGGGCGACTCGCCACAAAACCTCTTCCAGACTTTTCTCTGTCCTGGCTCCCAAATGGGGGAATGAGCTCCCTACTGACATCAGGACCTCAGACAGCCTGTACATCTTGCATCGCAGGCCTCTTCCAACAATACCTCGGGTTAATCATGGTCGCCTATATCTATACAAAATAAAAAACCCTCTACTCTATTTCTTCTCTTCACTAGCATATAGAACTCATGTAGCGATTACAGTTGGCTCTGTATGTAATTACTTGATTCCTGTGGTCTAAGTCTAGTACCATCAGGTCGAATGCACTTATTGTAAGTCGCTTTGGACAAAAGCGTCAGCTAAATGACATGTAATGTAATGTAATTTTATGTGTTGCTTTTAAATCTATTTTATTGTATTTCTTAAACATATTTAAATTATTATTTATTGATTCTGATACATTGGTCTGTAATTGTTAAATTGCTTGTTGTCTTTTTTTCTCTTGTACAGTTTCAGTGACATGTCAGTAACATGGATTAATACACCACTGAAAATAGTCCCCAACAAACGCAACATTTCCTCCTGTTGGTTCAGTCAAACCTACAGAGAGCAGCTGCTTATTTTTCCTCTACACATATATTATGATTCTATATTTATTCTTCTGGTGCCTGTGCCTCTCCCTCTCTGACCTCACTTTAATTGTCGGGATGAAGATCTGCAGATAGCAGGAAGACACTTAACCAGATTTACTCCTGCAGCTTAGAGCCCATTCACCCTCTCATTAGGTCTCACACTGTTGTTGCCTTTTCTCTTCTCCTGACAAAACACAGCAACCACAGAAACATCCAGCGGGACTTGTTCATAAAGGAGTTAAATCTCTTTGCTTCTGTTCTGTCTGTAAATGAGTTTATAAACAAGGAAGAAGAAGAAGAAGAAGAAGAAGAAGAAAAGTATGATAAGATCTCTTACATTAATCAGGACATAAATTAGGTTCAAACTGATTGTCATTTTCAGGGACAACTTGACTTCATGAAGCAGAGACTCATTCTGACTCAACTAATATTTGATTAACATGCTCAAAAGGAGGAGAAATGTGATTAGACCCATCATGACGTTATACATATATATATAGTAATGGAAAAATATGTCAAATATCACTAATTTTCTTCAAAATAAAATGCTGACATTACAGAATGCATGGTTTTATATCAAAATGGTAGTGATATTAAAGAATGTGGTTTAAATGGAAGGCAATGAGGCATTTTTGAAGTCATTAAAGTCACCAGAGGGTTTAAATCTGAGGAGAGCATAAAGGGTGAAGAAATGGAAGGAGTATGGCACTTGATTAAATCTGCCTAGAGCTGGCCGTCCGCACAAACTGAGCGTCCAAAGTCTTGTTAAAAAAAAAAAAAAGCCAAATTATATTGACCATGATTTCATTTGTAAAATGAAAGTGAAACATCACACAACACATCACATCAACAATACTTTTTATAGGCAGTGTATATTTAAGGGGCTGGGAAACTCCCTTTACTTCAGATTCAGACCCTGGTGATGGTGGTGAGAGGTCGAGGAGATATTCTTGATAAAGGTGGAAAGGGCTGATCTGACGCACAGAAATCACTTTTCTGGTATCAGTGAGCAGTTAGTGCCTTCAGCTGCGTTCTACCAGAGACTCCAGTAGGGGGCGCTGAAGGCTGCAGAAGCATTTGGGTCCATTCATTTCAATACAAAATGAGAAAACTTCTCACTTGATTTATTACCCCAGAAATGTTTTTTAGGACAACATTATGGTCTCAATCGCTAGTAAAAAATCTTCAAGACAATTTGATGTTAATAGTGTAAATAATGGCCCCATTTAGAAGAAAATAGAAGATAAAGAATCTTATGATTTGGAGCGTGGCTACCTTTGATTGACAGGTGGCTAACAAGGCGAGCCGTCATCAGGAGAGAAGCAGAACAATGCGTATCCACGGTAACGTGTCAATAAAGTTATAAAGTTATATATAACATTATACACATATAAAAAGAGGATGTTCTCATAACTTTGACCCTTTCACTGTATTTTCACTTAATGACAGTTTATTTGAACGGTTTGTTCAATAAATGTCTTGCTCAGCATTTGGTTGGACTAACAGACACTCCAATGAGCCACTGGTCAGTTTTCTGAAGTAAGTAACATACATTTTGTTTTTGTTTTTTGCCTAAAGTAACATCCAGTTAATGCTCCAGTCAATGCTAACATGAGTCAGTCAGGTGTGGTGAGGTGTAGAAAGGTGTGTAGTCAGTGATCAGATCCCTCTTGCTCCTCCACAGTTCAGATGTGGTCTGCTCCCCGTATCGGAAACAAGATGGTGACAGTGTAACGATGAACTCGATGCTTCCAACGGGTCACAAACCAACAGGTGACGTCACTAAGTCCATTATTTATACAGTCTATGGTGCACACACATAAACACACACAGTGAGAGAAGAGTGTGTGATGTCTTGATTCATTTTCCTGGTGTGATGTGACGGACGTGTGATCAAATCAAATATTTTCATGAATATCATTTGAATTTATCTTTTCATTTTGTTTGTGAATAAATGTACAGAGTTCAACTGAAAGCTTTTTATTTGTAGAGATGCAGTGGACTGATTGGAAGGTGAACGTGTGATTTTAATATGTAAAACTCTTATCTGTCTTATTGGTAAAGGCTGCGTCTGATTGAATGTCCCTCACAATAAAAATAAGGAGATTAACTGAGGTGATACAGACGCTTCTTCACCTCCTTAACCATGATTTCTCCTACACCTCCTCATCCCTCTATCCGTTATCTATTCTCCTCTTTTTCTTTTCATCTTCATCCTCTCAGCTCTGATCACGTCTCCTCCTCTCCTCAGCCTCCTTCTTCATCAACAGAAAGCTGAAGTCAGATTATGTTTCGAGTTTTTTTTTTCTTTCAGTTACGGAATGGTTAAAGTGCAATCTATAAACATATATAATAAGTCGTGCAGCTCTATGGAATCATCACAAAAGACTTTTGGTAGAAAGTCCTGAGTTTGTTTGACCGTTCTTCCAGAGCAAAGTTTCATGCTGTACAATAGATTTTCCTGCTTCTCGTTTTTTCGATTTCAAACTTCTTAACATCATTTCCACCTTCGTGTCATTAATAGTTAATACGGGCGCCACCAGGGGTTGCACCTGCATCACAATCCTGTTATATTATCTTTACATCAGCAGCATGAATTGGTCTGAAAAGTTACAATAATGTTTATCGCAAAAATTTCTGGGGCCTTATATCATCTAACACAAATAGTTATCATGAAAGGCAAGGTGGAACTCACGCTTGCTAGTTCTGCATTAATGTTAATATTTTCTGCACCCTGACTGAACATTTTTACTTGTTGCATTGCTTCATAAAGGACAAAATACTTCCTGCGCTGACTTGCTCGCTCGATCCCTGTTGTTCAAGACAGATATTTTCTCTTTGTGGAGCAGTTTATTTTGTGTGCTTGCTTGCAAAAGCACACTAATTGTTATTCCATGGGCTTATTCTTATTTTGTGTGCTTGCTTGCAAAAGCACACTAACTACTATTCACCGGGTCTATTTTTATTCTTCCGTTTCTTCCGTGTCATTTTTCGGTCGACTACTCCTATCAAATCGATCGGCTCGCCCATGACAAGTGTGCTATGACTTTTCTAAGGGTTTCGACAAACGGTTTCCAAATTATTGGGCAAAAACACAGAGTCTAGAGTGGTGATGTCATCAAGCAGAGTGGAGAGGGAGAGAACGAATTGTCAAAAAATATGTTTGAAAACTGCGCTCCAGGCCGCAGATTTCACTCTACAGAAATAATTTATACATAGAAACGTAGGAATTAAACGGTAGATAAGGTGTCAACGCACAGCATAACATAGGCCTGCATCAGACAGAATTCTCACATTAACAGCAAGTGGTTTCAGTACCACGGACAGCTCATGCGTAACAGAAAATGCGCAGATCATAACCTACGGCAACCAGTTAGTGTGGAAACCAGTAAGGACACAACACCGGCCTTTAGACTTTCTGTTGTCTCACGCCAGTGTTAACTTGTACTGTTTAAGATTGAGCTGCCAGCCGTTCACAGCCGTGTTCACATTGTTTTATAAATGTGGTTCATATCAGACTGCGTGTGAACTTACAGTCCTGAATTGTGACCATTGTGAAATGCGACATGACTGTTCAGCCTGAGGTCGCATTGGAAAATATCAGATCTATATCCAATTTAGGATCACAAAGAGACCCGGTTCTGATTTGAAAAAAATTTGATTCCATCTGATCTGTGCTGCATACTGTACAAAACAAAACAAAAACAGATACATATAAGCAAAAAAAACAAAACAGATTTGGGCCACCTTTGCTTGCAGTAGCCCATGTTGTGTGGCAATCTGCCATAAAAATTCTCTGCTTTATTTGAGTCTGTATTTTAATGTTCAAAATCCACACCCAAGTCAACTCTCCCTTGTTAAGCCAATAGGAATCTGGCATTCATTGACTTTCTTCTTTAAATACTGAGCAAAAAAAGATAGCTGTGTAATTTACCATACCCTGGACCAGTAGTTCTCAACCTTTTTGAGTCGCGACCCCAAATTTAACATGCATGTTGTCTGTGACCCCCCCCTCACTGAACAGAATCTCACAGTTCAGATCATACAAACTCAGTTGATGCAACAAATTTTGGACAAATAATGAAGCAGAGAACAACTAAAACATCTCTCTGTCTGTGCATTTATATATATTTTTTTATATTTTATTGTTAGTTTTAATCTAAGTCCTTTGCTATAAGTTTAAAGGTCCATTCTGACCTCCTGAGTGTGTAACAGTCAGCTTCAAGCCAGAGACTCCTTGGAAAGTAATAACTTGCTACTTTGGAATTTGTCACAAAATTACCCAAAAAATAATCAAATTGACCTCAAAATGACACAAAATTATAAAAAAAGACATAAAATTACCAAAAAATTACATTAAATTACAAAATGACCAGAAAAGACACAAAATTACCTAAAAAAAGACAAAATTACCCCCCAAAAAAGACACAAAATTACCCCCCAAAAAAGACACAAAATGAATAAAAAAACACAAAATTACCAAAAAGACTAAAACACATGAACACTTAAACACAGTGGAGACAGAGCTGACTTCCAAAATGATTTGGCGACCCACAGAAATCATCTCGCGACCCCAATTGGGGTCGGGACCCCAAGTTTGAGAATATCTGCCCTGGACAACAGGCTCCCCGTGGTGGTAGCCACAAGAACATATTGAATTCTTCAGACCCCGGGAATGAGAGGTTCGCTCAAACACAATCGCTCTGATTGATATTTATTTATGTGATGGTGACTCTCTAACTGCTCAGTTGTAACCTCCTGTCCCTTGGAAGAATTGCAACATTCAGTTCACAAACTACAAGTAATGGTGTGGGACATGAAAATTGAGAAGGGACATATACCATAGTTAAATCAACCTCTGATGGAAATCAGACATGACATTAATTAATGTCATGTTGTTAATTAATGACATTAATTAGTCTTTCACACCCAACCTGGAAAAACCAACAGCCAATCCTATTTGTCATAGTTTACCGGCCTCCCGGTCCATATTCAGAATTTTTATCACAATTCTCTGAGTTTTTATCAAGCCTAGTACTAATTACAGATAAGGTAATTATTGTAGGTGATTTTAATATTCATGTTGACGTTGATAATGATAGCCTTAGTACTGCTTTTATCTCCTTACTAGAATCGATTGGCTTTAATCAGAAAGTTCATGAAGCCGCTCACTCTTTTAACCACACCCTCGACCTTGTGTTGACGTATGGGATTGAAATTGAACATTTAATAGTTTTCCCACAAAATCCTGTGTTATCAGACCATTATTTAATAACTTTTGAAGTCCTGCTATTGGACTACTCGCTAATAAGCAAGAGTTTCTACACTAGATGTCTATCTGATAGTGCTGTAGCTAAGTTCAAGGAAGTGATTCCACCTGTCTTTAACTCTTTGTCGTGCTCCAACATAATAGAGGACTATGTTAACTTCAGTCCCTCCCTAATTGATAACTTTGTCGACAGTACTGCAGATTCACTGCGAACAATGCTAGATTTTATTGCCCCACTAAAAAAGAAAATAATAAAACAGAAAAAGTTAACTCCATGGTACAATTCTCAAACCCGTGAACTGAAGCAAATTTCACGAAAGCTCGAAAGGAAATGGCGTTCAACTAAGCTGGATGAATTTCTTTTAACCTGGCAGGACAGTCTTAAAACATATAAGAAAATCCTCCGTAAAGCCAGATCAGCCTATTATTCGTCATTAATTGAGAAAAATAAGAACAACCCAAGATTCCTTTTCAGCACTGTAGCCAGGCTGACAGAGAGTCACAGCTCTATTGAACCATGTATTCCTATTGCACTCACTAGTAATGATTTTATGAGCTTTTTCAATGAGAAAATTATAACTATTAGAAATAAAATTCACTACCTCCTGCCATTAACTGGTACTGAGGCATCCTTCAACCCTGGAGCCTTAGAAACGGGTACAAACCCTGATAAATATTTAGATCGCTTCGCTCCCATCACTTTCCAACAACTAACCTCAATGATTTCCTCATCGAAACCGTCAACCTGTCTCCTAGACCCCATACCAACAAGGCTGCTTAAAGAGGTTCTACCTTTAACGGGTACTTCTTTCTTAGATGCAATCAACTTGTCATTATTAACAGGCTACGTGCCACAATCATTTAAAGTAGCTGTAATTAAACCTCTTCTGAAAAAGGTTAATTTAGATCCTGGCGTTTTAGCAAACTATAGACCAATATCTAACCTCCCCTTCCTCTCTAAGATCCTGGAAAAAGCAATCGCAAATCAACTTTGTGATTTTCTTCAACACAATAGTCTATATGAGGACTTCCAGTCAGGATTTAGAACTCATCATAGCACAGAAACAGCATTGGTAAAAATTACAAATGACCTTTTAATTTCTTCTGATAATGGACTTGTCTCAGTCCTTGTCTTACTAGATCTGAGTGCTGCATTTGATACAATTGACCATCGTATCCTATTACAGAGACTGGAACATGTAATTGGCATTAGAGGAACGGCACTGGGCTGGTTTAAATCGTACTTATCAGACCGTTTCCAGTTTGTTCATGTGAATAATGAATCCTCCGTGCGCACTGATGTTAACCATGGTGTTCCACAGGGTTCTGTGCTTGGACCAATTTTATTCACCCTTTATATGCTCCCTCTAGGTAATATAATTAGAAAACATTCAATTAACTTTCATTGTTATGCTGATGACACTCAGTTATATATATCAATCAAGCCAGGTGAAACTGATCAGCTAGCCAAACTAAATGCATGCCTTAAAGACATAAAAACCTGGATGGTCCACAACTTCCTAATGTTAAACTCGGAAAAAACAGAAGTGATTGTACTGGGACCCGTACACCTCCGAAACTCATTATCTAAAGACTTAATTAGCATCGATGGCATTACCCTGGCCTCCGATACCACCATAAGGAATCTCAGAGTTATCTTTGATCAGGATCTGTCATTTAACTCCCATATAAAACAAACTTCAAGGACTGCATTTTTTCACCTACGTAATATTACAAAAATTAGACACATCCTGTCTCAAAAGGATGCAGAAAAATTAGTTCATGCTTTTGTTACTTCAAGGTTAGATTACTGTAATTCCTTACTGTCAGGCTGCTCCAATAAATCCCTTAAAACTCTTCAGTTAGTCCAAAATGCTGCGGCTCGTGTACTAACAACAACCAAGAAAAGAGATCATATTTCTCCTGTTCTAGCTTGGCTGCACTGGCTCCCTGTAAAATCCAGAATTGAGTTCAAAATCCTTCTTCTTACTTACAAAGCTCTAAATGGTCAGGCACCATCATATCTTAAAGACCTCATAATGCCATATTACCCTTCTAGAGTACTACGTTCCCAAAATTCTATGTTACTTGTGGTTCCTAAAGTCCTTAAAACTAGATTGGGAGCCAGAGCCTTCAGTTATCAAGCTCCTCTCTTGTGGAATCATCTCCCAGTCTCAGTTCGGGAGGCAGACACCCTCTCTTTATTCAAGAGTAAACTTAAAACTTTCCTCTTTGACAAAGCCTATAGTTAGGGCTGGCCGAGGCCTGCCTTGGACCAGCCCCTAGTTATGCCGCTATAGGCCCAATGTGTCGGGGGACACGATACACCGGGGCCCTCTTTCTCTCTGTCCCAATAATACATGACACAAGCTTTTATTTTCCCAGAATACTCGCACTTTTCTCTGCTCTCTCTTCACAGGGTGTGGAGCTGTGGTCCTGCTCCATCACCCCTGCTGGTCTCACTGCTGTGGATCTGGTTCGGCCCGAGATGGGAATGTTCCTCTCCTGGTCCACTCTACACTCACCATCACTACTGGCCAATGGTGGCGCATCATCACCTGCTGCTGTGCCCCCCCCCAAGAACTCCTGCTCCTCTCTCTCTCTCTCTATTGCCCCCCCCCCCCCCACCTCTATCTACTCTACTCTACTCTGTTGACCTGCCCTGTACAATGACATCTATTGCGCGTCTGTCCGTCCTGGGAGATGGATCCCTCCTCTGTCGCTCTCCCTGAGGTTTCTTCTTCTTTTTCCCCTGCTAAAAGGGTTTTTTAAAGGAGTTTTTCCCTGGCCGATGTGAGGGTCTAAGGACAGAGGGTGTCGTACCATGTACAGTCTGTGAAGCCCTTTGAGGCAAATCTGTGATTTGTGATTTTGGGCTATATAAATAAAATTGATTTGATTTGATTTGATTTGATTAATGAAAGTCAGGAACATGGATACTGGAATACAAAGGAGTTTTTGGTCCAAAATACAGAGTACCTTAGAGATCAGCTCAGAGACACTATGAAATGGCTACAACAGCATCACTCAAAACTCTTAAAGATATACATTGGGTTCTGTCCCCCATGGTTGAGATAATCCGCCGGCTGCAGGAAGAAATAACTTCTTGTAGCCTTAAACTACACAGTGTCTATGGGGAAGTTACTGCAGTAAGACAACCACTCTACATGATTTTACTTCAATCCAATCCACTTTATTTGTATAGCACATTTAAACAACAAAAACGTCTCCAAAGTGCTGTACATAGAATCAACAATAAAATAAACATTTCCATATAACAATCAGCAATAAATAAAAAGTGTATTACTCTAAAATGATGCTATGAATAAAACAATGAAATCAAACAGATAGTAAAATAAATAAAAGACGTAGTGTGAAGTAGTAAAAGAATTAAAAGACACAGAGGACCACAAAACTCAAGCAAAGTTAAAAAGCCAGGAAATAAAAATGGGTCTTAAGACGAGACTTAAAGCACTCCACTGTGGGGGCTGTTGGGACATGGAGGGGGAGGGCATTCCAAAGTCTGGGGCCCACCACAGAGAAAGCCCTGTCCCCCCTGGTTTTAAATCTCGCTCAAGGCACCACGGGCTGGAGCTGGCCCTCGGACCTCAATTTGAGCGCTGGAGTATAGATTTGGATGAGGTCCTGGATGTACTATGGGGTCAGTCCATTCAAAGCTTTAAAAACAAACAACAAAATCTTAAGATCAATACGAAAATTAACAGGGAGCCAGTCCAAAGACGCGAGGATTGGGGTATTTACTTCCAGATATCGGTCACTTTGTCGGCGCTGGAAGTCAGATATCACAGAAAGCAAAGAAGCCTCTTTCATAGCGCCGTCCTGCAAATGTCCCGTTATATTACCGGAAAGATCTGTCCCAGCTTTTCGCCTTAGGGCGTTCATAGTGATCCCACAAAGGCTTGATATTCGTGCCCTCTCATAGTGCAGTCCAGCGTCGTGGAACGAGGTGATCCATGTTTCTGGAGCTTGGAACTCCTTCAGATGAAATCATCTAGCAAGTCTACATACCAGGATGTCTCTGAGAACTCCTTCCTGGAATGTTTAATGAGAATTCAATATCAGGATTTCTTCGAAAAATACAAGACCTATAATGCAGTGCTTTGGTATATAGGTGTTGATTGGGCTCAGCTCTGCTAATAATACAAATTAAGAAAAGCAGGGAAATTGCAGCTTCAGAAAGGCCCTGGGATTTCATGGGCTCTTTCCTATAGAGTTCCAGAGGTAATGTGTACTCTGTTGTATTTATGGACTATTACACCCATTCGGTTGAGCTTTACAGAAGAGAGGTCACTCACCAACAAAATTATAACCTGGTGGGGAGTACCAGACTACATCCTGTTACCCCGAAATTCAACTGCATGCATAATGGCTGCAGATCCGTCAGCGGAGCCAATACGCATTCATTATAATCACTGTGTGAGGTTCCACCGACTCCAGATCCGCTGCGTAGTGAGTCCGTCGTCGCACCGGCAAAACTTGCGCAGAGCTTCTATTCTATTCACGGACGATGGAGCACGGCGCATCAATTCAGCAAAGAGCTGAGACCTTGTGAACCAGTAACTCTGCCGCTGAGACCATGCGAACCGCCAACTGCCACTGAGACCATGCAAACCGGTGACTGCCACTGAGACCATGCGAACCTGCGACTGCTACTGAGACCATGCAAACCGGCGACTGCCACCAAGACAATGCGAACCAGCGACTCTGTCGCTGAGAGACCACGTGAACCGGTAACTTCGTCGCTGAGACCATGCGAACCAGTAACTCTGCCGCTGAGACCATGCAAACCGGCGACTGCCACTGAGACCATGCAAACCGGCGACTGCCACTGAGACCATGCGAACCTGCGACAGCTACTGAGACCATGCGACCCAGCGACTGCCACCGAGACCATGCGAACGGGCGACTCTGTCGCTGAGAGACCATGTGAACCGGTGACTCTGTCGCTGATACCATGTGAACCAGTAACTCTGCCGTTGAGACCATGTGAACCAGTAACTTTGTCGCCGAGACCTTGTGAACCACTAACTCTGCCTCTGAGACCATGCGAACCAGTAACTCTGCCGCTGAGACCATGCGAACCGCCGACTGCCACTGAGACCATGCAAACCGGCGACTGCCACTGAGACCATGCGAACCTACGACTGCTACTGAGACCATGCGAACCGGTGACTGCCACCGAGACCATGTGAACCGGTGACTCTGTCGCTGAGAGACCATGTGAACCGGTGACTCTGTCGCTGAGAGACCATGTGAACCGGTGACTCTGTCGCTGAGACCATGTGAACCAGCAACTTTGTCGCCGAGACCCTGTGAACCACTAACTCTGCCTCTGAGACCATGCGAACCAGTAACTCTGCCGCTGAGACCATGCGAACCGCCGACTGCCACTGAGACCATGCAAACCGGCGACTGCCACTGAGACCATGCGAACCTGCGACTGCTACTGAGACCATGCGAACCGGCGACTGCCGCCGAGACCATGCGAATCGGTGACTCTGTCACTGAGAGACCATGTGAACCGGTGACTCTGTTGCCTGGACCATGTGAACCAGTAACTCTGCCGCTGAGACCATGTGAACCAGTAACTCTGCCTCTGAGACCATGCGAACCAGTAACTCTGCCGCTGAGACCATGCGAACCTGCGACTGCCACTGAGACCATGCGAACCTGCGACTGCTACTGAGACCATGCGAACCGGTGACTGCCACCGAGACCATGCGAACCAGCGACACTGTCGCTGAGAGACCATGTTAACTGGTGACTATGTCGCTGAGAACATGTGAACCAGTAACTCTGCCGCTGAGACCATGTGAACCAGTAATTTTGTCGCTGAGACCCTGTGAACCACTAACTCTGCCTCTGAGACCATGCGAACCAGTAACTCTGCCGCTGAGACCATGCGAACCGCCGACTGCCACTGAGACCATGCGAACCTGCGACTGCCACTGAGACCATGCGAACCTGCGACTGCTACTGAGACCATGCGAACCTGCGACTGCAACTGACACCATGCGAACCGGCGACTGCCACCGAGACCATGCGAACAGGCGACTCTGTCGCTGAGAGACCATGTGAACCGGTGACTCTGTCGCTGAGACCATGTGAACCAGTAACTCTGCCGCTGAGACCATGCGAACCGCCGACTGCCACTGAGACCATGCAAACCGGCGACTGCCACTGAGACCATGCGAACCTACGACTGCTACTGAGACCATGCGAACCGGTGACTGCCACCGAGACCATGTGAACCGGTGACTCTGTCGCTGAGAGACCATGTGAACCGGTGACTCTGTCGCTGAGAGACCATGTGAACCGGTGACTCTGTCGCTGAGACCATGTGAACCAGCAACTTTGTCGCCGAGACCCTGTGAACCACTAACTCTGCCTCTGAGACCATGCGAACCAGTAACTCTGCCGCTGAGACCATGCGAACCGCCGACTGCCACTGAGACCATGCAAACCGGCGACTGCCACTGAGACCATGCGAACCTGCGACTGCTACTGAGACCATGCGAATCGGCGACTGCCACCGAGACCATGCGAATCGGTGACTCTGTCACTGAGAGACCATGTGAACCGGTGACTCTGTTGCCTGGACCATGTGAACCAGTAACTCTGCCGCTGAGACCATGTGAACCAGTAACTCTGCCTCTGAGACCATGCGAACCAGTAACTCTGCCGCTGAGACCATGCGAACCTGCGACTGCCACTGAGACCATGCGAACCTGCGACTGCTACTGAGACCATGCGAACCGGTGACTGCCACCGAGACCATGCGAACCAGCGACACTGTCGCTGAGAGACCATGTTAACTGGTGACTATGTCGCTGAGAACATGTGAACCAGTAACTCTGCCGCTGAGACCATGTGAACCAGTAATTTTGTCGCTGAGACCCTGTGAACCACTAACTCTGCCTCTGAGACCATGCGAACCAGTAACTCTGCCGCTGAGACCATGCAAACCGCCGACTGCCACTGAGACCATGCGAACCTGCGACTGCCACTGAGACCATGCGAACCTGCGACTGCTACTGAGACCATGCGAACCTGCGACTGCTACTGAGACCATGCGAACCGCCGACTGCCACTGAGACCATGCAAACCGGCGACTGCCACTGAGACCATGCGAACCTGCGACTGCTACTGAGACCATGCGAACCGGTGACTGCCACCGAGACCATGCGAACCAGCGACTCTGTCGCTGAGAGACCATGTTAACTGGTGACTATGTCGCTGAGAACATGTGAACCAGTAACTCTGCCGCTGAGACCATGTGAACCAGTAATTTTGTCGCTGAGACCCTGTGAACCACTAACTCTGCCTCTGAGACCATGCGAACCAGTAACTCTGCCGCTGAGACCATGCGAACCGCCGACTGCCACTGAGACCATGCGAACCTGCGACTGCCACTTAGACCATGCGAACCTGCGACTGCTACTGAGACCATGCGAACCTGCGACTGCTACTGAGACCATGCGAACCGCCGACTGCCACTGAGACCATGCAAACCGGCGACTGCCACTGAGACCATGCGAACCTGCGACTGCAACTGACACCATGCGAACCGGCGACTGCCACCGAGACCATGCGAACAGGCGACTCTGTCGCTGAGAGACCATGTGAACCGGTGACTCTGTCGCTGAGACCATGTGAACCAGTAACTCTGCCGCTGAGACCATGTGAACCAGCAACTTTGTCGCCGAGACCCTGTGAACCACTAACTCTGCCTCTGAGACCATGCGAACCAGTAACTCTGCCGCTGAGACCATGCGAACCGCCGACTGCCACTGAGACCATGCGAACCTGCGACTGCCACTTAGACCATGCGAACCTGCGACTGCTACTGAGACCATGCGAACCTGCGACTGCTACTGAGACCATGCGAACCGCCGACTGCCACTGAGACCATGCAAACCGGCGACTGCCACTGAGACCATGCGAACCTGCGACTGCAACTGACACCATGCGAACCGGCGACTGCCACCGAGACCATGCGAACAGGCGACTCTGTCGCTGAGAGACCATGTGAACCGGTGACTCTGTCGCTGAGACCATGTGAACCAGTAACTCTGCCGCTGAGACCATGTGAACCAGCAACTTTGTCGCCGAGACCCTGTGAACCACTAACTCTGCCTCTGAGACCATGCGAACCAGTAACTCTGCCGCTGAGACCATGTGAACCAGCAACTTTGTCGCCGAGACCCTGTGAACCACTAACTCTGCCTCTGAGACCATGCGAACCAGTAACTCTGCCGCTGAGACCATGTGAACCAGTAACTCTGCCTCTGAGACCATGCGAACCAGTAACTCTGCCTCTGAGACCATGCGAACCAGTAACTCTGCCGCTGAGACCATGCGAACCTGCGACTGCCACTGAGACCATGCAAACCTGGGACTGCTACTGAGACCATGCGAACCGGCGACTGCCACCGAGACCATGCGAACCAGCGACTCTGTCGCTGAGAGACCATGTGAACTGGTGACTCTGTCGCTGAGAACATGTGAACCAGTAACTCTGCCGCTGAGACCATGTGAACCAGTAATTTTGTCGCTGAGACCCTGTGAACCACTAACTCTGCCTCTGAGACCATGCGAACCAGTAACTCTGCCGCTGAGACCATGCGAACCGCCGACTGCCACTGAGACCATGCAAACCGACGACTGCCACTGAGACCATGCGAACCTGCGACTGCTACTGAGACCATGCGAACCGGTGACTGCCACCGAGACCATGTGAACCGGCGACTCTGTCGCTGAGAGACCATGTGAACCGGTGACTCTGTTGCTGAGAGACCATGTGAACCAGTAACTCTGCCGCTGAGACCATGTGAACCAGTAACTCTGCCGCTGAGACCATGTGAACCAGTAACTTTGTCGCTGAGACCCTGTGAACCAGTAACTCTGCCGCTGAGACCATGCGAACCGCTGACTGCGACTGAGACCATGCAAACCGGCGACTGCCACTGAGACCATGCGAACCTGCGACTGCTACTGAGACCATGCAAACCGGCGACTGCCACCGAGACCATGCGAACCGGCGACTCTGTCACTGAGAGACCATGATAACCGGTGACTCTGTCGCTGAGAACATGTGAACCAGTAACTCTGCCGCTGAGACCATGTGAACCAGTAATTTTGTCGCTGAGACCCTGTGAACCACTAACTCTGCCTCTGAGACCATGCGAACCAGTAACTCTGCCGCTGAGACCATGCGGACCGCCGACTGCCACTGAGACCATGCGAACCTGCGACTGCCACTGAGACCATGCGAACCTGCGACTGCTACTGAGACCATGCAAACCGGCGACTGCCACCAAGACAATGCGAACCAGCGACTCTGTCGCTGAGAGACCATGTGAACTGGTAACTTCGTCGCTGAGACCATGCGAACCAGTTACTCTGCCGCTGAGACCATGCGAACCGCCGACTGCCACTGAGACCATGCAAACCGGCGACTGCCACTGAGACCATGCGAACCGGAGACTGCTACTGAGACCATGCGAACCGGAGACTGCCACCGAGACCATGCGAACCGGCGACTCAGTCACTGAGAGACCATGATAACCGGTGACTCTGTCGCTGAGACCATGTGAACCAGTAACTCTGCCACTGAGACCATGTGAACCAGTAACTCTGCCTCTGAGACCATGCGAACCAGTAACTCTGCCTCTGAGACCATGCGAACCAGTAACTCTGCCGCTGAGAGCATGCGAACCTGCGACTGCCACTGAGACCATGCGAACCTGCGACTGCTACTGAGACCATGCGAACCGGCGACTGCCACCGAGACCATGCGAACCAGCGACTGTCGCTGAGAGACCATGTGAACTGGTGACTCTGTCGCTGAGAACATGTGAACCAGTAACTCTGCCGCTGAGACCATGTGAACCAGTAATTTTGTCGCTGAGACCCTGTGAACCACTAACTCTGCCTCTGAGACCATGCGAACCAGTAACTCTGCCGCTGAGACCATGTGAACCGCCGACTGCCACTGAGACCATGCGAACCGGTGACTGCCACTGAGACCATGCGAACCTACGACTGCTACTGAGACCATGCGAACCGGTGACTGCCACCGAGACCATGCGAAACGGTGACTCTGTCATTGAGAGACCATGATAACCGGTGACTCTGTCGCCTGGACCATGTGAACCAGTAACTCTGCCGCTGAGACCATGTGAACCAGTAACTCTGCCTCTGAGACCATGCGAACCAGTAACTCTGCCGCTGAGACCATGCGAACCGCCGACTGCCACTGAGACCATGCGAACCGCCGACTGCCACTGAGACCATGCGAACCTGCGACTGCTACTGAGACCATGCAAACCGGCGACTGCCACCGAGACCATGCGAACTGGCAACTCTGTCGCTGAGAGACCATGTGAACTGGTGACTCTGTCGCTGAGACCATGTGAACCAGTAACTTTGTCGCTGAGACCCTGTGAACCAGTAACTCTGCCTCTGAGACCATGCGAACCAGTAACTCTGCCGCTGAGACCATGCGAACCTGCGACTGCCACTGAGACCATGCGAACCGCCGACTGCCACTGAGACCATGCAAACCTGCGACTGCTACTGAGACCATGCAAACCGGCGACTGCCACCGAGACCATGCGAACCAGTTACTCTGCCGCTGAGACCATGTGAACCAGTAACTTTGTCGCTGAGACCCTGTGAACCAGTAACTCTGCCTCTGAGACCATGCGAACCAGTAACTCTGCCGCTGAGACCATGCGAACCGCCGACTGCCACTGAGACCATGCAAACCGGTGACTGCCACTGAGACCATGCGAACCTGCGACTGCTACTGAGACCATGCGAACCGGCGACTGCCACCGAGACCATGCGAACCGGCGACTCTGTCGCTGAGAGACCATGTGAACCGGTAACTCTGCCTCTGAGACCATGCGAACCAGTAACTCTGCTGCTGAGACCATGCGAACCGCCGAATGCCACTGAGACCATGCAAACCTGTGACTGCTACTGAGACCATGCGAACCGGCGGCTGCCACTGAGACCATGCGAACCGGCGACTGCCACCGAGACCATGCAAACCGGCGACTCTGTCACTGAGAGACCATGATAACCAGTGACTCCGTCGCTGAGACCATGTGAACCAGTAACTCTGCCGCTGAGACCATGTGAACCAGTAACTCTGCCACTGAGACCATGTGAACCAGTAACTCTGCCTCTGAGACCATGCGAACCAGTAACTCTGCTGCTGAGACCATGCGAACCTGCGTCTGCCACTGAGACCATGCGAACCTGCGACTGCTACTGAGACCATGCGAACCGGCCACTGCCACCGAGACCATGCGAACCAGCGACTCTGTCGCTGAGAGACCATGTGAACTGGTGACTCTGTCGCTGAGAACATGTGAACCAGTAACTCTGCCGCTGAGACCATGTGAACCAGTAATTTTGTCGCTGAGACCCTGTGAACCACTAACTCTGCCTCTGAGACCATGCGAACCAGTAACTCTGCCGCTGAGACCATGCGAACCGCCGACTGCCACTGAGACCATGCGAACCGGCGAATGCTACTGAGACCATGCGAACCTGCGACTGCTACTGAGACCATGCGAACCGGCGACTGCCACCGAGACCATGCGAACCGGCGACTGCCACCGAGACCATGCGAATCGGCGACGCTGTCGCTGAGAGACCATGTGCACCGGTGACTCTGTCGCTGAGACCATGTGAACTAGTAACTCTGCCGCTGAGACCATGTGCACCAGTAACTTTGTCGCTGAGACCCTGTGAACCAGTAACTCTGCCGCTGAGACCATGCGAACCGCCGACTGCCACTGAGACCATGCAAACCGGCGACTGCCACTGAGACCATGCGAACTTGCGACTGCTACTGAGACCATGCGAACCGGCAACTGCCACCGAGACCATGCGAACCGGCGACTCTGTCGCTGAGAGACCATGCGAACCGGTGACTCTGCCTCTGAAACCATGCGAACCAGTAACTCTGCCGCTGAGACCATGCGAACCGCCGACTGCCACTGAGACCATGCAAACCTGCGACTGCTACTGAGACCATGCGAACCGGCAACTGCCACCGAGACCATGTGAACCTGCGACTGCTACTGAGACCATGCGAACTGGCGACTGCCACCGAGACCATGCGAACCAGCGACTCTGTCGCTGAGAGACCATGTGAACTGGTGACTCTGTCGCTGAGACCATGTGAACCAGTAACTCTGCTGCTGAGACCATGTGAACCAGTAACTTTGTCGCTGAGACCCTGTGAACCAGTAACTCTGCCTCTGAGACCATGCGAACCAGTAACTCTGCCGCTGAGACCATGCGAACCGCCGACTGCCACTGAGACCATGCAAACCGGCGACTGCCACTGAGACCACGCGAACCTGCAACTGCTACTGAGACCATGCGAATCGGCGACTGCCACCGAGACCATGCGAACCGACGACGCTGTTGCTGAGAGACCATGTGAACCGGTGACTCTGTCGCTGAGACCATGTGAACCAGTAACTCTGCCGCTGAGACCATGTGCACCAGTAACTTTGTCGCTGAGAGACCATGCGAACCGGTGACTCTGCCTCTGAAACCATGCGAACCAGTAACTCTGCCGCTGAGACCATGCGAACCGCCGACTGCCACTGAGACCATGCAAACCTGCGACTGCTACTGAGACCATGCGAACCGGCGACTGCCACCGAGACCATGTGAACCTGCGACTGCTACTGAGATCATGCGAACTGGCGACTGCCACCGAGACCATGCGAACCAGCGACTGTCGCTGAGAGACCATGTGAACTGGTGACTCTGTCGCTGAGACCATGTGAACCAGTAACTCTGCCGCTGAGACCATGTGAACCAGTAACTTTGTCGCTGAGACCCTGTGAACCAGTAACTCTGCCTCTGAGACCATGCGAACCAGTAACTCTGCCGCTGAGACCATGCGAACCGCCGACTGACTGCCACTAAGACCATGCAAACCGGCGACTGCCACTGAGACCACGCGAACCTGCGACTGCTACTGAGACCATGCGAATCGGCGACTGCCACCGAGACCATGCGAACCGGCGACTCTGTCGCTGAGAGACCATGTGAACCGGTAACTCTGCCTCTGAGACCATGCGAACCAGTAACTCTGCTGCTGAGACCATGCAAACCGCCTACTGCCACTGAGACCATGCAAACCGCCTACTGCCACTGAGACCATGCAAACCGCCGACTGCCACTGAGACCACGCGAACCTGCGACTGCTACTGAGACCATGCGAATCGGCGACTGCCACCGAGACCATGCGAACCGGCGACGCTGTTGCTGAGAGACCATGTGAACCGGTGACTCTGTCGCTGAGACCATGTGAACCAGTAACTCTGCCGCTGAGACCATGTGCACCAGTAACTTTGTCGCTGAGAGACCATGCGAACCGGTGACTCTGCCTCTGAAACCATGCGAACCAGTAACTCTGCCGCTGAGACCATGCGAACCGCCGACTGCCACTGAGACCATGCAAACCTGCGACTGCTACTGAGACCATGCGAACCGGCGACTGCCACCGAGACCATGTGAACCTGCGACTGCTACTGAGATCATGCGAACTGGCGACTGCCACCGAGACCATGCGAACCAGCGACTGTCGCTGAGAGACCATGTGAACTGGTGACTCTGTCGCTGAGACCATGTGAACCAGTAACTCTGCCGCTGAGACCATGTGAACCAGTAACTTTGTCGCTGAGACCCTGTGAACCAGTAACTCTGCCTCTGAGACCATGCGAACCAGTAACTCTGCCGCTGAGACCATGCGAACCGCCGACTGACTGCCACTAAGACCATGCAAACCGGCGACTGCCACTGAGACCACGCGAACCTGCGACTGCTACTGAGACCATGCGAATCGGCGACTGCCACCGAGACCATGCGAACCGGCGACTCTGTCGCTGAGAGACCATGTGAACCGGTAACTCTGCCTCTGAGACCATGCGAACCAGTAACTCTGCTGCTGAGACCATGCAAACCGCCTACTGCCACTGAGACCATGCAAACCGCCGACTGCCACTGAGACCATGCGAACCTGCGACTGCTACTGAGACCATGCGAACCGGCGGCTGCCACTGAGACCATGCAAACCTGCGACTGCTACTGAGACCATGCGAGACGAGGAAGACTACTTTTTAGTTTTAGACTTATGTTTTCTTTTCTCTTTGTTTTTACATAATTTCATATGAAAAATACTATGTATCAATTTCTTTAAATGAGATTTTAATTTAAAGTAAAAAATAAATATTTCACCTGAAATTAATATATTATTAATGTAGGCTTATTAAGGATGTTTAACCCATCATTTCAGGACTGTCATTAATTTTTTATTTTATCCAATGAGACTTGAAGTTTATTATTGTGTTTGTGGTAATCTACATTTGAATGTCATTATAGTTATGTTTTAGAAGATAAAACTAATGTTAATTGCAAAATGAATGTCATTGAAAATAATGTTAATGTCATTGAAAGGCCTTGAAAATCTACCATTGCTTTTTTTTGTTTGTTTGATGTGCTTCTCTCTGGGTCAGGAATTGCAAAACTATCGTAAAATTTTGAAGCAACCAAGTAGATTGATACTTGTGTATACAGATAGCTTTCCCCTGAGACACCGGTGTTGGTCTCTTGCATGCAATGTTTAGATTTACCCTCTCCGTCCCCTCCCCAGAAACAACAATTAAAAATCTCACAAAAGTTTTGTTAATCTAAAAAGTTACCATCATGATGTAACCTCTCCTTGGATGGAAGTGCGTGCAAGGGTTGGTTTAAAAAAAAAGATGATGTTTAGTATGATTGATTTGCATTAAGTTATGTATTTAAATATACATTTCATGTTTGTGTTTGTTGAAATGGAAGACATACAATGTTTTGTGTATCACTTTGTGCAGAATTAACAATTGAAGAATTTTTTAAAAAGCCTATCTTTTCAACTGGTGAACGGGGGCAAGTGGGTCCAGAGGTCATCCAGCTGTTGGATGACCTCTGTGGGTCATCCAACTTGGACTTGGACTGTGGGGGTGTCTGTATTTTCAGAACCTGATGACACACAATACCAAATTTATTCATACATTATAAATACTCAATTGTGAATTAATATTTTATTATTCAAAGTAAGTAGTTAAGACAGCAGATTGTATTAGGCCATGTCTGTGTCCACTGTGATGGGGAAAAAAACAAACCCATACCTTGTAGACTGGAGAAGGAGTTGTGGGTGCGTTATCCATCATCCACAGCCGGCTGGTTGACGGAGGTCTTTGAGGTACCCCATGGTCGGAAGTGGTTGGGCTAAGTGGGGCAGGATCTGCAAGGTCGAGACTTGTCCAACGCACTTTCTGAGCGGCATCTTGGAAGCAGTGGTCTTCCTCGTCTCACTTGGTTCTGCAATATACAATAGCCTAGAGGCTATTATATACAATTGTGTTATTTTGTGAGTTATTGTTTTACAGGTACAACAATAACTCACAAAATAACACAATTGTAACAATAATATGCAACTGTAAGTGATCTGAACTAAATTAATTTGCTAACTTAACTGTCCCTAGACCAGCATAAAAAGCTAAACTATACAAGCTAAATACTCTACTATAAACCTAACCTACTCCTAACCTAACCTAAATATAAATGTGCAAAAAATATGAAAAGTTAGCTTAGTCTGTCTTGAAGATGCTGGACACAGGAAACCTGGAAAAGTCAGAAAATACAGTGACTTCTATACTATATATTGAGGACCACATGCTGAAAAATCTGCATCATGTGAAATACTTATTCTGATGTGAAACAACAACATGGTGATGGCTTCTCAGGTTTTAGCCTACAAAGTAAATAAATACATTAATACATTAATGAGAAAGCAATACTTAATTAGATGAGAGTTTGACCAAGCGTCAATTAATGAATGAACATTATTGTTACCAATTTTTTTTTACTAGTTACTAGTTTTTGTACTAATAATCTATTTTCCCCCATTCTCTGATTTAAAAATGAATAAATACATGAATAATACTAATAATATTGATTATTCCAAATACACCTTTCCTTCAGATATATTTGTATATCACTATACATGACATCACAGAACAGTGGTTGAAAGTTCTTTATGAATAATAATTTCAGTGTTTCTCAACATTACAAAAGCATTTTTTAAAATTGCTTATCTGAAAAGGTGAAGACAAACAACTGAATGCTGAAGGTCAACGAAGAACTGGATGCTCAAGTCTCTTAGGTGAAGTAGTGTTTATCTAGAACAGGATGACAACCATGAGCATTGCAGCAATGTAATAATAATGTGTAATTAATGTTTTAAATAACTGAATTAATGTATCACTTATTCATAAAAATCTGTATGAAGCTGAATACAATCATTAGAATTAAATACACACATAGCACCTCTAGAAACACAACAAAATTTTCAGCATATGTGCCCCTCTGCATCCTTTATAGATAATATAAATTTTAACTTTCTTCATACATTTTTACGTGTTTTATACATTTTTATAGCACCCATGGTCCTCAGGGGTCAAAAAGGACCTCATGACATTAGACTGGTTTTAGGAAATGTAGAAAACTTTTTTTCACCTTTTAAGGTAACTCATGACCAAAAAAAATGTATATTTCATTTTCATATTTTTTTCCATAATTATTGGTCAATTTTATTCAAATATACAAATATCAAAACATAAATTTCATGAAAAGTTGACATGACCTACTCTGTGCATTCCCATCAAGAATTATTTTTTTCCATTACTATTGAAAAAAGTATTCAGGGTTTTTAAAAAAAATTTTCTCTCTTGAAATGAGGCCTAATTTAAGCCATTAATGGCTATGACTCTGGTATTACAAATACACCTTATTACATAATAACCTCTATTATCAAAATATTACTGCAGTATTAATATCAGAAGAAAACAGGATTAAAGCCTACAATGAAAATGCTTCACAGCACCACTTGAGGACACACACACACACACACACACACAAACACAAATTAATCCAAAGCTGTTTAAGCCTACATTTTCAACTTCCAATCAATCTCTCTCTCTCTCTCTCTCTCTCTCTCTCTCTCACACACACACACACACACACACACACACACACACACACACAGAGTACATTAATATTAGTCACAGGAGCACATACTTCAGGTACCAGTTGACATGACAAATTGGAAAAATGAAATGGTAATAGTTTGGGTAATAGTCTGCTAACAGTAGTGAGTAACATTGACACAATGTAAATCTTAAATGGTGAAGTAAACTACCAGTTCATCATTACAGTAAATTTCTACAGCCCTGACTCCATGGTTAAATGTATATCCCCATGATTATATTTTCTTTTTAACCTCTCATTACCAAGTGACATGAGTTTCAGTTTAATATTATCCAAATACACCGAATGTTCAAATTTAGCCATTGATGAGTATGACATTGGTATTACTATTACACCTTATTACATAAGAATACCAAAACATCCTCACAAAAAACAGGACTATTATCAAGAAGCTACCATCAAAATCCACATACAATTAGCTACATATCACAGTTTAAAAAAAAATTAGTCAGGCCAACATTGTACACAAACCCTACATTAAAAATGGCATTTAGACAACATTAATCAAGGAAAATAGCATAAGCTGGCGATTGTTTAGCATTATTATATTATTATTAGCATAATGACACCTTCCCAGATAGACACAAGACAAAACACAGCAATCATAAACTGTTGTGGCCTAGATTTTCAACTCACAATGCATTATAGTCTGTCAGTAGCATCAAATCAGTCAAACCATGCAATGCACTCTTAGAATCAATAGTGTTTGCTAACACCAGACACATCTACTGTTAGCATCATGGTAACTGTAACATGGAGTAACTGTAAAGATATTCTGCCTCGACGGACCATTTATAAATTGCTTCGACATGATGCTAAAGCTAGCTCGCTAGAGAGCGCTAGCTCAGACCTAAGACCAGTAGCCGCGAATAAATTAGCAAAATAAAATGACAAACATCGTCCAAATGAAACTCAAATAACTTGCAACTACATTTCACAAAATTTTCGACAGTAGTTTAAAAGTTCAAATATGAAAATGCTAACATTATAAGGCACAATTATAACGGTAGTATGCTAGTAGTATGTCTTCTTACCTCAGACGAAAAGCCAGAGAGGCCGAGTCCCGCCAGCTTTGATGTAAATCCTGTCGGGTTTACATCAAAGCCAAAACACAAGAAGCCAATCAGATTCGCCCCATAACTGTGCTCCAATCCTGTGATTCCCAACAGCTGTTCCGCGGCACACAAGTGTGCCGTAAGAAATCATCAGGTGTGCCGTGGAAGATTATCCAATCTCTAAGTGAGCGGCGTGAAGTGAGAGGCAGAACAATTAAATGCTCTTCCAACAGAGTGCAGTGTATCAGTGAATCTCGCGAATTCACGCGTAATCAAGTGAAATAACCGGAAGAGAATCAACATCTCATTAATGACTGGAGACAAATCCAGGGACTCTGCTCTATGAAATCTTCCTCCAGAAAATGCTACCTACAGACGCTGGAGTGTTTTTAATTTCACCGCCGTTATAACCGGAGCTCTACTGAGAGCACAACACTCAGTACAGTACAGCGGCATCAATCCACCGCAGTGACAGACAGGCAGTGAGACAGGTCAAGTGAAGTCAGCAGGTATTAAGTCATCAACTATGTCCATACTCCAAAACAAACCGTATACACAAACACAATAATTGAAACGCAGCTGTCCGACTCTGTCCCTCTGTGAGCCTCATATTAAACACACCTTTCACCTCAAACAGCAGCCCTCATAAATACCCTCACCACTCTGAGCCTAAACATAAACATATCTGCAGCTCAGGATTGGTCTGAAATGACTGTAAAAAATGAAAAAGTAACCACAATAATATTAAAAAAAACACCTGTCTTAAAACCCAAATAATTCCACATCAACATCATTTAATTCCTTGGCCAGAGGAGCTCACCACAGCTGATGCAAACCTCTAAAGAAATTATTATTTTTACTTATTATTTCTTACCGTGACTCCACGTTCTCCACGTCAGTCAGTCGGGTTATCCTAAATTCCGCGACCTCCCTCACCACATCTTGCAGGCTATATTCTTGTGATGTGTGTGTAACATAGTTAATCAGGTATTAGGATTCCACTTGCCATCTTTAAAAAAGCCCACAGGTATTGAACGCAGCACCCCTGGGGGTTAGTGTCGTGCACCCCGGGGGCAGCTGCATTCAGACCTTGTGGGATAAACGGTAAGGTTACGGGCTAGGAGCTCCGTCTTTTTTCTTTAATATATTCATTTTATTTTATTTTATTTTAGTAGAAACTTAATGTGTCTTTTAATTTTATATCTTTCAGTGGGATGCACTTGTGTTATTTTGTCAGGTATGATTTTTGTATTTCATGTTTGTTGTATTTCATGTTTTTGTATTTCAAGGCATTCAGACCTTGTGGGATAAACGTGGGATGCACTTGTGTTATTTTGTCAGAATTAAGGGCTGGATGCCGACTCGATGTCCTGGTCGAATTAATCACACAACGCAAAGAGAAAGTACTAAGCCGCTACAATGGTGCCGTGACCCGTTCCTGACTGCTGTGGTGCCGATCGCCGGGGTCTGTTCGTCTCCGTGGTGACGTCGCGAGCTTAAAGTGGGACTGGTGGCTCTTCACGCAACTGCATCGCCTGTGCTTTATCATTGCATTGGTACCGTGAGTCCGGTTCTAACGTAGCGCCCGGTTTTGGGCTGTGGGTTTTTTTTTTCCTGTGTTATATGGTGGCTTGTCTGTGCCAGAAAAAACAAAAACAAAAAAAAAAAAAAAAAAACAAAACAAAAAAAGTTTCTCTGTGGTTTGCAGTAGTGAACATGTTTTTGATGTCATGATGTATTTTAATGTGAACTAGTGGGAATATATATACATTTTTTTCTTCTTCTCTTTCAACATCATATTAGTGTTCCATTTGATGTGTAACTCTCTAGGTATTTTTTTCCTCTCAATTTGGGATAATTGTCAATAAGAAATAAGAGAAAAGAGTTATAAGTTAGTGAACTAAAGCTGACAAGGGTAACAGACTCTTAGCTGTGGATTCTGTGATTTTATTTCATTTTCTTTTTTTCATTTTTTTTTTCATTGACAATGGATCAACATAATGTGTCGGGTTTTGGTAGGGGCACTAAACAGTGGTTCAGTCAGTTTCCTACTCTGGATGGGTTTAGTGAAGGCAGACAGTTTACATCCACTCCTCATGATCGTCCTGGGAGGGATAGGGCATGTGCCGCTGCAGATGTTGGGCTGGATGGGGAGTCTGCGCTTTCTGGTCAGGATGTGCATGTTCTCAGTGACCTAGTGAGACAAATAGGGACCAGTATAGGTGAGAACATTGTTTCATGTCTGAAGTCCATTCCAGCTACTGATGCTAACATGACCCGGTCAACCACAGCTGATCTTTCTAAAGTTAACTTGACAATTTCACATGACAGTTATGAACCACATCCTTTCAGGGGGGATAACACTGATAGGCTTTCAGTCTCTGAGTGGGAGGAAGCTATGAGGCTTTATCTGAGTAGGAGGGGCATTGAGCTGTGTTACCAGGTGGATGAGGTTTTGGGCAAGCTACGGGGGAGGGCACGTGATGTAGTGACCATTGGGCTTCGCAGTCAACCCTCCTTAGACTTAAAGTCGGGCCCTCAACCTGTATTTGACATACTTAAACAGCACTTTGGTGACTCTGTGACCTCTTTCATGCCTCTTGCTGACTTTTATGACACAAAGCCTCGACCCACTGAGACAGCTGTTGACTATTGGATCCGACTTAACAAAGCCATTGACACTGCTGTAGATGGACTGAAAAGACAGGGGAAGACTCTCGACGATCCTTCCCGTGAAGTCACAGTCATGTTTATCACCCACTGTCCAGATACTGAGCTGTCTCTTGTCTTCAGCTGCAAGCCGCTGAAGGAGTGGACTGCTGCTGATGTTCAGGTGAGGTTGGACGAACACCACCGGAAGAGGCGCCTCCAGCAGCGTCAGCCCTCACACCCAGCTGGGAACCTTCAATCCAGCCAGGCTGCAAACGTTTTGCAGTGCCATGCCCAGTCTGCAGGGGGGGGGGGGCCCTGCCCCTCAACAAGTTACGGCTGGCATAACATCACAGTCTGAAGGGCAGTCGCTTGACCATGTTATCACTCTTCTTGAGCGGTTACTGCAGCGAGAGGCCTCCCGTCATCCCAGGTCGCCGTGGCAGGTCCCAGGGGCCATGTTTCATTTGTGGGAGTGAAGACCATGACACCATGTCTCACTGCAGGAGAGAGCGGCTTTGTTTTCGCTGCTATGCCACTGGACATCAGGCTATGACTTGTCATAGTGCTCCTACTTCTGACTTACCTGCTGCTCAGTCGGGCGGTCCCAATCAGCAGGGAAACTAGCTGGCCCACATGAACAGGGGAGTAGTGTTGGGCCGAGTGAACTGTCCCCACAAGATTTTGATGATGTTGATCTTGAGTCAGTGTACTCACAGTTCTGCTCCTTAGCAGGTGATGATTCTACTGTGATTATTCAAAATATACAAAGACTGTCTGCTTCTGATGACCTGTTTCACACTGATGTGCTGATCCAAGATACTGTAAAACTTCGAGCCATGCTTGACAGCGGCTCCATGGCCTGTTCATTGAACTCTAGTGTGCTCCCTCTCTTGAAGCAGAACAATGTTGTTTCCCCTGACTCTGTTTCCCCCACTTCAGTTGTCCTTGTCGGCTGTGGAGGTTCGAGAACAAACCCTGTCGGTGTGTGTGAGTTGCAGATGAGGGTGTTTGGCTGTTGCTTCTCAGTCCCAACGCTCATCGTGGAGGGCCAAAGTGATGATCTCATTCTTGGCAGCAATGTCATGAAACATCTCATTCGGGTGTTGAGGCACTCTGGAGACTTCTGGGAGAAGACGTCTCATTCTGATCAGGTTCCTGTGGAAGAAGGGAGCCTGCTGCAGCTGTTGACCACTGTGGAGACTTGGAGAGGTGACGAGTGTCCTGATAAGATTGGTACCGTTAAACTCAAGCATGCTGTGACCCTGGAGCCCTTAACAGAACACTTAGTTTGGGGTCGCCTACCTGCTCATCTATGTCTCTCAGCTGGCAGTACGGTGGTTGTGGAGCCAAGTGAGTCAAGAACAGTGCCACGTTCAGTGATGGTGGGCCGTGTTGTGACACCGCTGTGGGGCGACGGATGGGTTCCAGTGAGAGTCATTAACCCCTCTTCCAGACCAGTGACTTTGAGACGCAACTGCAAGATTGCTGACGTGTCTCCGTGTGTGGCACTGGAAGACTTTGACACTGACTACTTTTATGTGACTGACTCACCTGATGAATTGAGATGTACTGTGACAAAGACAGTCGACAAATCTGACACAGCCAGTGTGAAGAGCTTGACTGTGGACTTTGACTGTGATGCTCGATCGACCCCTAGTCCTACGCTTTCTGACCTTGGACTACAGGACATTGACGTTGACGCGACTCACCTGTCCCCCTTCTGGAAGGCGAAGCTTGTTGACCTGCTGGCCAAGTATGAGTCCATCTTCTCTCGCCACAGGATGGACTGTGGTAAAGCAAAAGACTTTGTCCACCGCATCCGTCTGATTGACAGCAAGCCCTTCAGACTTCCTTGTCGCCGACTGTCCCCATCACACTACGAGAAGCTGAGAGTGGCTTTAAATGAGATGGAGGAGCGTGACGTCATAAGGAAGTCTACAAGTGAGTATGCATCACCTCTCGTGCTTGTCTGGAAGAAGAACGGCGACCTGCGTCTCTGTACTGATTTTCGGTGGCTGAACGCACGCACTGTCCGTGACACACATCCCTTGCCACACCAAGCTGATGCCTTGGCTGCCCTGGGGGGGAATGCATTCTTCTCAACCATGGACCTGACCTCGGGGTATTACAACGTGGAGGTCCACGAGGAGGACAAGAAATTCACCGCGTTCACCTCTCCATTTGGGCTTTATGAGTACAACAGACTTCCGCAGGGACTTTGCAGCAGCCCAGCCACGTTCATGAGGATGATGATGACTATCTTCGGAGATCAAAACTTTCTGTGCCTCTTGTGTTACCTTGATGATATTCTTGTGTTCGCCCCCAACGAATAGCTGGCGTTACAGAGGTTGGAGATGGTGTTTGAGAGATTAAGGGCGCACAACTTGAAGCTCGCCCCGAAAACGTGTCACTTCATGAGACCTTCAGTGAAGTTCCTGGGACATATTGTGACGAAGGACGGCATTTCAACTGACCCTGAGAAAGTCAAAGCTATTGTTGACTTGCAGGAGAATGACTTAATGGTAGAGGGCACTGACATCCCATCCCCCACCAAGATCAGATCCTTTCTTGGGATGGTTGGTTTTTATCAGCAGTTTTTTGAGGGGTACTCTGGTATAAGCAAGCCTCTGTTTGCACTGACATCTGGTGGGAAGAGGCTGCGACGTACCAAGAGTAAGAAGATCCAGCTTACGTCTCGGGACCTCCTCCTGTCGGTTGATGCCTCATCCAATGGCCTTGGGGCAGTGCTTTCTCAGCTGGCTGATGGTGATGAGGTTGCGAGGCCCATTGCATTTGCCAGCAAGTCACTGAATTATGCCCAGTCTCGCTACCCAGCACACAGGCTGGAATTCCTCGCACTTAAGTGGGCTGTGTGCGACAAGTTCAGCCATTGGCTGAGAGGTCACAAGTTCACTGCATGGACCGACAATAACCCGCTCACTTACATTCTCAGTAAACCAAGAATGGACGCCTGTGAGCAGAGGTGGGTGTCGAAATTGGCCCCCTTCAACTTTGACATCAGATACATTCCTGGTCCTAAGAACGTGGTGGCGGACGCCCTCAGCCGTGAGCCTTTTGTGCACCCCAGTGTTCTCCATCGACTCACTACAGTCCCCTATGGTGCACTCCTGGAGGCAGCTGAGGCTTTGGAGCCTGTCGGTGTGCAGGATGCTTTTCGGTTCTCCTGTGATCCTTTCAGCCGCCTGCAGCATCGTCACTTGAATGTGGCCTCCAACAGTGCGGTGGTAGTACCCCAACATCCACCTATCTCCTCAAAAGCTGTGTCAGCTGTTCTGGAACACTCCCTGGAGAATGACTGTTTTCCCCCTTTTGCGTTCTGCTTGCCGCAACTCACTCAGTCTCTTCTGCCTTCCGACCTGTCTGATTTTCGGCCTTTGCCCATTGACAAACTGTCAACTTTGCAACGTGCGGATCCGTGCTTGGGTCGGGTGCTCTACTTTGTGGAACGTCAGAGACGTCCTTCAAGACGAGAACGCCCATGTGAGCCAGCGGAAGCCTTGCAGCTTCTCCGGCACTGGGAACAACTTACCATCAAAGCGGGTGTTCTCTATCGCTCGTCAAAGGATGCTGTGACAAAGAAGAAGACTTACCGGTTCGTAGTGCCCACTCACCTGAAAGATAAGGTCCTGAAAGGTATCCACGATGAGGCGGGTCATCAAGGGCAGAAGAGGACGCTCTACTTGGCTAGACAGCGGTTTCATTGGATTGGGATGGAAAAGGATGTCAGGGATTACGTGCAGCGATGTCGGCGTTGTTTGGTCAGTAAGTCTCCTGAACCTGAGGCCAGGGCACCACTCGAGAGTGTTAAGACATCTAGACCTCTTGAGTTGGTCTGCATTGAATTTTGGTCAGCTGAGGACTCATCCAACAAGTCTCTAGATGTACTCGTTGTGACTGACCATTTCACTAAGCTGGCTCAGGCCTACCTCTGTCCCAATCAGTCCGCTAAAGCTGTCGCTCATCAACTCTGGAACAACTTTTTCTGTGTGTATGGCTTCCCAGAGCGAGTGCACTCAGACCAAGGTGCGAACTTTGAAAGTAGCCTGATTGCAGAGATGCTCCAAGTCGCTGGTGTTGAGAAGTCTCATACAACACCTTATCATCCCATGGGCAATGGGGCAGTCGAAAGGTTCAATCGCACCCTGGGCAACATGATCAGAGCTCTTCCACCCAGAGCCAAGCAGAAATGGCCCCAGCTCTTGCGTTCACTCACCTTCTCCTACAATGCGACGGTCCACGAAACCACAGGTTTTGCACCCTTTCTTCTCATCTTCGGCAGGGTTCCCAGATTGCCTGTTGACATGATGTTTCAGTCGGTGCTCATGGATGAGCAAGTAGTGGATTTCAATGTCTATGTGCAGTGTCTTCGGCGTGACTTAGCAGAGGCTATCAGGATTGCTCAGATTTCGACGACAAAACAACAAGAGAAGCAGGCTGAGCTGTACAACCGTAAGGTGAGGGGTGCACCTGTTGAAGTTGGGGACAGAGTCTTGTTGGCTAACAAAGGAGAACGGGGTCGAAGGAAGCTGGCTGATCGCTGGGAGGGTCATCTGTACATTGTTGTGGAGAAACAGGATAACACTCACACCTTCAAACTCAGGAACTGTGAGACAAACCAGGAAAAAGTGGTACACAGGAACCTCATCATGCCTGTGAACTTCTTACCTGTTCCTGATGATCCGGAAGGTGGTGGCTCCTTTGGCAGTGACCTGACTGATGGGGCTTTGGATGAGTCTGTGATGGATGCTGAGCATATTGGTTCAACTGTGCTTCCTGCATGTGAACCCGAGGACAGGACTGTCTTTTGGATTTCTCAACTCCCAGCCTCCACCAGAGACTGGTCGACCTCTATAGTCGATGAGGATGGACGTGACCAAACTGGATCTGATGCACCTGATCAAGTTGATCCTGACAGTTGCACTGTTAATGGACTCGACAGTCCAGACAAGAGTGTTTCTGACGAATTGTGCCAGTCTGACCCTTGTGGTCCTGCTGTCAATGCTGACTGCTCTGTTGACTTACCTGACTCTCGACCTTCTGTCTCTCTTGCTCTTCCAGTTGACTTGCTGTCTCCTGATGTTGGGTCTGTTACTGCATTGGGGGCGGGACTAAATCATTCCTGTGATAGTTTACAGAGATTGCGGACAAGGTATGGGAGAGTTGTTAGGCCAGTCGTCAGACTTATTCAGAACATGCACCAGAAAGTTGTTGCTGGTCGCTAGTATTGTTCTATGTAATGGCCTTGTGTAGGTGTTTATTGGCTGAAATATAGCCTATGAGTTCCTTCAATTTTGAGGAGGGTCTGGGTCTTATTTTTATTTTTTATTTTTTTTCTGTGATGGGTTGACACCTGTGTGTGACTGCTAGGTGGTGTGTCCAGGTGGTGTAATTTTGTGCTGTTTTACTGACATGATTTCTGAGTAATTTGACATGTATGCAGGCATGTTTTTCCTATGGGTGTTGGAAGGCTTTGCTACCCTTCCTCATTCTAATTCTTTGGGAATAGTCTTTTGACTGGAGTATTTGGTATCTGTGATATTAGCAGCACTGTACACTTTGAAATTCTTTGTTTGTTTTTTTTACCCATTTCTTCCTCTTCATGTGATGTTATTGATACCTGGTATGTTTGTAGTTTGGGTAATGTGCAGTCCCGTCTCATTTTTTTCTTTTGGTTTGCTTGTATGGGCAAGTGGAGATCAGTAGGGGGGAATGTAACATAGTTAATCAGGTATTAGGATTCCACTTGCCATCTTTAAAAAAGCCCACAGGTATTGAACGCAGCACCCCTGGGGGTTAGTGTCGTGCACCCTGGGGGCAGCTGCATTCAGACCTTGTGGGATAAACGGTAAGGTTACGGGCTAGGAGCTCCGTCTTTTTTCTTTAATATATTCATTTTTTTTTATTTTATTTTAGTAGAAACTTAATGTGTCTTTTAATTTTATATCTTTCAGTGGGATGCACTTGTGTTATTTTGTCAGGTATGATTTTTGTATTTCATGTTTGTTGTATTTCATGTTTTTGTATTTCAAGGCATTCAGACCTTGTGGGATAAACGTGGGATGCACTTGTGTTATTTTGTCAGAATTAAGGGCTGGATGCCGACTCGATGTCCTGGTCGAATTAATCACACAACGCAAAGAGAAAGTACTAAGCCGCTACATGTGCAGTTTAGCATGCGCTATTCCTTTACTTGGCCTAACTGCTTCAAATGCGTCTCCATGTGTAGTGGCAGATTTTTAAAATGAAAAAAAGCAGCTTCTGCTCAACAGAAGTATTGACAGTAGCTAGCTAAAAAAAAAAATCATGTTGTCACCCAGACTTCTCAGACATGTTTTGCATCACACTCTTTCGTCCACAAGAAAACGTGTTCTTTCAACCTAGCCGGCCATTTGATGTCATTGTTAGCTAACGCTAATGTTAGCTAGTAATTAGCTATTAGCGTTAGCATGGAGCGACATAAACTAAAACGTTTTCGTCTGATAACTATTGAAAATGGAAAAATTGTTCGCATCTTCTCCGTCATATTCCTGTCTCACTATAGCGTTTATTTATTATATTTTACGTTAAACCACCGGCGATTACCGACGTTAGTTAGCTTGACCTAGTTACCTGCTGTTGACAGGATGCTCCGGTGTCTCCGCTCGGACATCCTTCAGCTCGGACATCCTTCAGCTCGGACATCCTTCAACTCGGACATCCTTCAGCTCGGACATCCTTCAGGGACAGCACGTCCTCTTCCCGGCACAGTACTTCAAATGTGCGAACATTTGTTACACATGCTTCACCACGCATGGTATGGTCCAGGTCAGCCTCCTGACAGCAGATAGACTCAGGACACCCCGACACCAGGTGCTGCCGACCCGCTCCGCCCCCCAGACGAGCTCCGGCTCCACATCCTCCTCTCTCCGGACCACCGCTCCAGTCTTTGATCAGAAAGTCTTCCAATGTTTGTGGGCTGTCTGACAAGACTGACATAAATTAAGACGACCGGTGTCGTGCCAAAAAGTGATTGCCTGCCAGAATCTGATTTCTGGCCGCGGGAGCGCACACGGCAGCCCGTTGATCGGTAGCGTAAACACGTCTGCTTTTCTCTGGATTAAACGGTCTTAATATGCAGATACACACAACTGTATTATAATGTAATTATAGCAAAGGCATGTGGCTTCGAAAGTTTAACGTTTGTTGTTGCGTAATTATTACAACTGTGGCCAAAAGAAGTGTAGTTTGTAGCGAAATCAGACATGGCAACTACGTGATAGACATGTCTATTTCAGTTTTCACCTCGCAAAAACTGATTGAAGGCATAGTATAGTTACTGAGAGGTTATTTCTGCCTAAATATGACTTGATCTCATTCATGAGCTTCATAATGTAAACACTAGAGCTCACAGGACAGCTTGGAATCCCTTTAAAGGACCATTACAACACAAAATAGGCATTTTCACCTGCCAAAAATTGATTGAAGGCCAGATACAGTTACTCAAAGGTTATTTCTGCCTAAATATGACTTGATCTCATTCATGAACTTCATAATGTAAAGATCTGACCGCTCAACGGGCTGCTGTGCGCGCTCCCGCGGCCAGAAATCAGATTCTGGCAGGCAATCACTTTTTGGCACGACACCGGCATCCTCTGCTTCAGAGAGACAGCCTGCACCGCTGGACTGCAGGTTTCTGCTCGGTGTCACGGCAAACCCATGGATCTAACACTTTAACTACTGTATGATCATTTAGAAACAAGAAACAGCACTTTTTAACATTTTTATAATCAGTGATGAAGCGTAGAGTTGTGGTCGTGAACGTCATGAAACAACCGTTGTTGTTGTTTAGATGATGCCGCCGCTACCAGCTGTCAGCAGTAAACTGAAACAAGAGGTCCTGGCTGCAGACCTCCACTGTCAGGCCCCTACCTCCACTGTCAGGTCCCTCCACTGTCAGGCCCGGAAGTGCACGGTATACATTTCAAAATAAAACCGCAGACCTCCACTGTGAGGTCCCTACCGCCGCAGGCTCCACTCTCAGGCCCGGAAATGCAAGGGATACATTTCAAAATAAAATCGCGAATGCACTTCCGGTTGTATCGTTTTCTTCACAAATGAATTAATTTGTAAACAATATCCAAAGAATCGCCACCTTATCGTGGTGGAGGGGTTTGTGTGCTCCAGTGATCCTGGGAGCTGTGTTGTTGGGAGCAATAGCTCCTGGTAGGGTTTCCCATGGCAAAGTGGTCCCAGGGGAGGGGCCAGACTAAGAGCGATTCAAAAGACCTCTATGAAGCGGATCACGAAAAATCTGTGTACCTCGCCCGGCACGGGTAAACCGGGTCCCCCTCCTGGAACCAGACCCGGGAGGGGAGCACGCAGGCGAGCGTCTGGTGGCCGGGCTTTTGTCCACGGGGCCCGGCCGGGCTCAGCCCGAAGAAGCGACGTGGATCCGCCGACCTGTGGGCCCACCCCCCGCAGAGTAGGGCATAGGGGTCGGGTGCAGTGGGAGTCGGGCGGCAGGCGAAGGCGGGTACCTGGGCGTGCTGACCCCCGGCTCCAGCGGCTAGCTCTGGGGACGTGGAACGTCACCTCGCTGGCGGGGAAGGAGCCCGAGCTTGTACGGGAGGTGGAGCGTTACCAGCTAGAAATAGTTGGGCTCACCTCCACACATAGCTTGGGCTCTGGAACCAAACTCCTGGAGAGAGGCTGGACTCTCTCCTTTTCCGGAGTTGCCCAGGGTGAGAGGCGCCGGGCGGGTGTGGGGATACTCACAAGCCCCCGGCTGAGCGCCGCTGTGTTGGAGTTCTCCCCGAGGAACGAGAGGGTCGTCTCCTTGCGGCTGCAAGTCGCGAGGAGAAGGTCTCTGACTGTTGTCTGTGCCTACGCACCGAACAGCAGTTCGGAGTACCCGGCCTTCTTGGAGTCTCTGGGTGGTGTCCTGGAAGGGGTACCGCCTGGGGACTCTGTAGTTCTTCTGGGAGACTTCAACGCTCACGTGGGCAACGATGACGGTACCTGGAGGGGGGTGATTGGGAGGAACGGCCTGCCCGATCTGAACCCGAGCGGTGTTTTGTTATTGGACTTCTGTGCTAGTCATGGATTGTCCATAACGAACACCATGTTCGAACATAGAGTTGCTCATAAGTGTACCTGGTACCAGAGCACTCTAGGCCAAAGATCGATGATCGATTTCATTATCGTATCGTCAGATCTGCGGCCGCATGTTCTGGACACTCGGGTGAAGAGAGGAGCAGAGCTGTCAACTGATCACCACCTGGTGGTGAGTTGGATCAGGTGGCGGGGGAGGATGCTGGACAGACCTGGCAAACCCAAACGGGTAGTGAGGGTGAACTGGGAACGTCTAGCGGAGGCCCCTGTCCGCAGGGTCTTCAACTCACACCTCTGGAAGAATTTCTCCAACATCCCGGGTGAGGTTGGGAACATGGAGTCCGAATGGGCCATGTTCAAAGCCTCAATTGTTGATGCGGCTGGTAGGAGCTGTGGCCTGAAGGCCGTCGGTGCCTGTCGTGGCGGCAACCCAAGAACCCACTGGTGGACACCAGCGGTGAGGGAGGCCGTCAAGCTGAAGAAGGAGGCCTTTCGGTCTTGGCTGGCCGAGGGGTCTCTGGAATCAGCAGACAGGTACCGTTCGGCCAGAAGGGCTGCAGCTGCGGCAGTCGCGGAAGCAATAACTCGGGTATGGGAGGAATTCGGGGAGGCCATGGAGGAGGACTTTCGGTCGGCCTCAAAGAGGTTCTGGAAAACCGTCGGGCGTCTCAGGAAGGGAAAGCAGGGCTTGGCCCAAGCTGTGTTCAGCGGGGGCGGAGACCTGCTGACCCGACCTGTGGATGTCGTCGGACGGTGGAAAGAACACTTTGAGGAACTCCTTAATCCAGCCAACACATCCTCTGTAGAGGAGGCAGAGTCTGAAGACTCAGGGGAAGACTCACCAGTAACCCTGGCAGAGGTCGCCGAGGTAGTCAAAAAGCTACCCGGCGGCAAGGCGCCAGGGTTGGATGAGATTCGCCCTGAGATGCTTAAGGCTCTGGACACTGTTGGGCTGTCATGGTTGACACGCCTCTTCAGTGTCGCGTGGAGGTCTGGGACAGTGCCAGTGGAGTGGCAGACTGGGGTGGTGGTTCCCATTTTCAAAAAGGGGGACCGGAGGGTGTGTTCCAATTACCGTGGAATCACACTCCTCAGCCTCCCCGGAAAAGTCTACTCCAGGGTGCTGGAAAGGAGGCTCCGGCCGATTGTCGAACCTCGGATTCAGGAGGAACAATGCGTCTTCCGTCCTGGCCGTGGAACAACGGACCAGCTCTTTACCCTTGCGAGACTTCTGGAGGGGGCATGGGAGTTTGCCCATCCAGTCTACATGTGTTTTGTGGACTTGGAGAAGGCCTACGACCGTGTCCCTCGGGGAGTCTTGTGGGGGGTACTGCGGGAATATGGGGCACCGGGCTCGTTGCTACGAGCTATCCGGTCCCTATATAACCAAAGTGAGAGCTGTGTCCGCATACTCGGCACAACGTCAAACACGTTCCCAGTGGGTGTTGGCCTCCGCCAGGGTTGCCCCTTGTCTCCGATTCTGTTTGTGGTTTTCATGGACAGGATCTCAAGGCGCAGCCGGGGGGAGGAAGGGATTCGGTTTGGTGACCTAAGAATTGCATCTCTGCTTTTTGCAGATGATGTGGTTCTTTTGGCTTCATCAAGCCGGGACCTCCAGCACTCATTGGGGCGGTTTGCAGCGGAGTGCGAAGCGGTTGGGATGAGAGTTAGCACCTCCAAGTCTGAGGCCATGGTTCTCTGCCGGAAAACGGTGGACTGCTCCCTCTGGGTGGGGAGAGAGGTACTGCCTCAAGCAAAGGAGTTCAAGTATCTCGGGGTCTTGTTCACGAGTGAGGGTAGAACGGAGCGTGAGATGGACAGGCGGTTTGGTGCAGCATCAGCAGTGATGCGGGCGTTGTACCGGACCGTCGTGGTGAAGAAGGAGCTGAGCCGGAAGGCTAAGCTCTCGATTTACCGGTCCATCTACGTTCCAACCCTCACCTATGGTCACGAACTTTGGGTAGTGACCGAAAGAGCAAGATCGCGGATACAAGCGGCTGAAATGAGCTTCCTCCGTAGGGTGGCTGGGCTCAGCCTAAGAGATAGGGTGAGGAGCTCAGACATCCGGAGGGAGCTCGGAGTAGAGTCGCTGCTCCTTCGCGTCGAAAGGAGTCAGCTGAGGTGGTTTGGGCATCTGGTAAGGATGCCTCCCGGGCGCCTCCCGTTAGAGGTGTTCCGGGCACATCCAACTGGTAGGAGGCCCCGGGGAAGACCCAGAACACGGTGGAGGGATTATATCTCTCTCCTGGCCTGGGAACGCCTCGGGGTCCCCCAGGAAGAGCTGGACGTTGTGGCTGGGGAGAGGGACGTCTGGAATGCCCTGCTTAGCCTGCTGCCCCCGCGACCCGGCCCCGGATAAGCGGAAGAAAATGGATGGATGGATGGACAATATGACAAAATCTATCAATCCCCGGCCTATTGTATATATTGTTTTTATTTGTATAGTAAACTTTTGATTCGTCAGTGCACACATTTGCTCTTAAGCTATTACTCATATTCATAAGCCAACATCTCATAAGATGTCATAGGCCTATACTGTACATTAGATTGTGTAGTATACAGAGTACTTCACTGCCTTTTCATTATGATTTAAGTTTGACTTTATTACACTGCTCTTTTTCTATACATTTGTTTCAGTTAGTTTTTCTGTTGTATTATTCTGTATTTTTATTCTTAACCACCATAAATTTCATGTTTGGTTCTATGTCTATGCTAATTATGTTCTTGTGCTGCTGGAACACCTAAGTAACACTAAATACTACCCTAACTCTTGATATCTACAGTATAATTATTATTTTATTATATATTACTGAAATGCACTAAATCCATGCACGACACATTGCTATGTTATTAATATTAATATTACTATTATATATACTGTTGCTGGCATTACTATATACTAATATATACTATTATTATATCGGTCTTACCAGCCTTATTATTACTATGATATATCATATAATTTTACTTACTTTATATTTTTCCATTTTATTTTATATTGTTTATTACATATTGTACCATTATTATTATTATTATTATTATAATATACTGTCTAGTCACTAATAATAATAATAATAATAAATTTTATTTGTAAAGCACTTTTCATACAGAAATCTCAAAGTGCTACAGAAACCAGAAACAAGAAAGAAAAAAAAAAAAAAACTCATTAAAATCAGCAGTAGATAAAAGAGACACGGGTAATAAAGTACATTATGCAGAGACAAAATAAAAACATCTAGGGACAACCTAAAAATGCCTCCCTGAACAGAAAAGTTTTAAGCCCTTTTTTAAAGGTGTCCACAGGCTGGGGTTGATGTAGATGTTCAGGGAGGGAGTTCCAGATGTGGGGGGCAGCGGAGCAGAAGGCTCGGTCTCCCATGGTGCGGAGTCGTGTGCGTGGCTGATGGAGGAGGTTTATGCTTTGGGAGTGGAGGTTGCGGGTGGATGAGTGAGGGCTGAGAAGGTCTTTGAGGTATTGTGGGGCGTTGCTGTAGACGCAAAGGTGGGTGATGAGGGCGATCTTGTATTTAATTCTTGAGGTTATGGGAAGCCAGTGTAGGTTCTGTAGAATGGGGGTGATGTGGTCGTATTTGTGGGTTTTCATCAGAGTACGGGCAGCACAGTTCTGAATGAATTGGAGTTTCTGGAGGTGTTTGTTGGGTAAACTGATGAGCAGACTGTTGCAGTAGTCAAGCCTAGAGGAGATAAGGGCGTGGACGAGTTTTTCTGCGTCAGGGAAAGTGAGGAAGGGGCGGAGTTTGGAGATGTTCTTTATATGGAAAAAGCAGGTTTTGTACAGTTGTTTGATGTGGTTCATGAAGGTAAGTTGTGGGTCCAGCTTCACACCAAGGTTGGTAACTGAGGTAGAGAGGGGTATGGCTTGACCGGAGAAGGAGATGGTGGTTATGGGTGATGACTGGACCTGATGAGGGGTGCCGATTTGTATGGCTTCGGTTTTGGAGCTGTTTAACTGAAGGAAGTTGTGACTCATCCACGCCCTAATCTCCTCCAGGCAGTTGGAGAGGGCTTGAGTAGGTGATGACCGAGATGAGATGACCGAGGTAGAACGTTGGTTGGGGTTAGTACGAAGGTATAACTGTGTGTCATCGGCATAGCAGTGAAATGAGATTCCGTGTTGGCTGATGACACGACCCAGTGGCAGCATGTACAGTATGAAGAGGATGGGTCCTAGGACAGATCCTTGGGGGACACCACAGGTAACAGGGGCTGTTTGGGACTTGGCAGATCCCAGGCTGACGTACTCCGTCCTGTCACTGAGGTAAGAAGTGAACCAGTCCAGTGTTGAGTGATGGAGACCAATGTCGGTGCGGAGGCGGCTTAGGAGGATGTGGTGGTCGACAGTGTCAAAAGCCGCTGAAAGGTCGAGGAGGATGAGCAGGGAGGGGGATCCAGAATCGGCAGAGATGAGAAGGTCATTGGTTACCCTCAACAATGCTGTCTCTGTACTGTGGGCAGTGCGAAAACCAGATTGAAATATTTCAAAGAGTGAATGACGTTGTAGATGTTCCTGTAGCTGTGCGGCAACAGCTTTTTCAAGCACTTTGGATAGGAATGGAAGATGGGAAATGGGCCGGTAGTTGGAGAGAGATTCTGGGTCGAGGCTGGGTTTCTTTAGAAGAGGCTTGATAATGGCAGTTTTGAGTGAGGGCGGGACATGGCCGGAGTTTAACGAATGGTTTATGATTTGTGTGATAAGAGGGCTTATGACAGACAGGTTTGATTTGATGAGTGTTGTAGGGATGGGGTCCAGGGGGGAGGTGGAAGGCTTCATTTTTTTGATGAAACCCTCAACTTCGGACTGAGTGACTGAGTGGCAAAGGTACTGAAAGGTGCAGGTTGATGGCAGGCAGATGGCAGAGATGGAGCAGGGGAGCCTGAGAGCTGAGACCGGATGGAATTTATCTTTTCTTTGAAAAATGCAAGAAACCTGTTGCAGTGTTCTGCTGTGGGTTCTGAATGGGTTTGGTTTTTGGGATTAAGGAGATGGTTTATGGTGGAAAAGAGCTGTTTTGAATTTCCTGGACTGTTATTGATGATGTTGGAGTAATAGATGGACCGGGCTTCTTTAAGGGCTGCTGCATAGGCTTTCTGGTGAGTTTTGTAGGCCAGCTTGTGTACCACCAGGCCAGATGATTTGATACGCCTCTCAATGGCACGACCAGCAGCCTTCATCTTGCGCAGTTCATTGGTGAACCAGGGGGCAGTGCGGGAAAAAGACACAGTTCTTGTTTTGAGAGGGGCATGTATATCCAGGAGGGAGCGAAGAGAATGGTTGTAGTGTTCGATCAATTTGTTGACTGATGGAAGGTTGACTGAGGCCAGCAGTTGGAGGTCAGAGTGCAAGATGGCAGGGTTGATGTTTTTTATATTGCGAAAATGAATATCGCGTTTAGGCTGGGGGAGGTGAGATGGGCAGGAAATGTTCATGGAAATGATGCTGTGATCAGAGACACCCAGGTCATACACTGACAGATTTTTGATGGAAGGAGAGTCCGAGATGACCAGGTCTAAAGTGTGCCCTCTGGTGTGTGTAGGTGCATCAACATGCTGTGTGAGATTGAGACAGTCCAGTACATGAAAGAAATCAGCTGCCAGGGGGGAGGAGGGATTGTCAATGTGAATGTTCATATCGCCAAGTATGATGTTATTGGAGGATAGAGAGCAGAGGGAGGTGAGAAGGTCGTGAAACTCTGTGATGAAGGATGGGTGTGGTTTGGGCGGCCGGTAGATCAGTACTGCATTGATCTTGGAAGAGGGTTTAGATTTGAAGGCCAGATATTCAAAAGAAGACACATCAGGCAGAGACAGAGGTGAGAGCTTGAGAGAGTTGCGGTAAATTACCGCCAGACCACCACCTCGGCCAGTGCAGCGAGCTCTCTGCAGGTAACTGTATCCAGGGGGACAGGCTTCATTTAATGAGGAAAAAACTCCCGGTTGGTGCCAGGTCTCAGTGAGGCACATCAGGTCAATATCTTTCTCCAGAATGTGATCGTGGACCAGGCTTGATTTATTAGACAGGGACTGTGCATTAAAAAGTTCAGTTTTAATGTGCGACAGATCTGTAGACCTCTGGATGGGACAGAGCAGGCTGGGATCTACACCTCTCCTTCCATCACACACAGCATGGCACAGTCTCGCAATGTTCCCGGCGATATTCCTTACTGCGGGGGCGGCGGTCTGATGACGTGTCTGCGATGCGACAGGTAGAGCGGCAGACCAGGTGGGTGAGATGGAGCCGGCGTCGGGAGGCTTGATGTAAATAAACTTTCTCCGCGAGCTTTCAGCTTTAAACTGTGCCAGTGTAGCGGGTCCGTTGACCAGCGTTAATCAGCGGCTCTGGCTCCGGGAAAAAAGGGCGGATCCATCGGCTGCATACGAACCGGGCAGGGAGAGAAGATCCGAGGTGGAACCCAGCCGAGGAAAAGACTCTCAGGTGAGCTTTGAGACGGGCAATCACACCGGCGCGTCTCCCACGTCTTCTTGAGCGCTTTCTCCGGGGGAGAGGGCATGACAGGCGGCCTCGGTGTTCGGAGCCGCAGGGTCGGCTGGAACGGGACTTTTGGTCGCGATCCCTCCGGGGAGAGACAGTAGGCAGGCGGCGCAGGTGATCGGGAATGTCCGCCAGAACCGGTGTTTGCTGATCGAAAAGATGGTGATCAGATGGCAACAGCGAGTCTGACCAAGCCCTGAGGTCGAGGAGGGTTTGGCGATCATATGCCAGCAGAGCAGATACAAAACGGAAGGCAAAAAGCAGTAGGAACAGGAAAACAGACGTAGCAGCAAAGGAGCGAGGCGGACGGCTTGCCATCACGGGCGCCATCTCCGCCATGGTTTTTGGCGCTATACGTCACTATAGCATTGTTGTCATCATATCACCAGTTTACTTACCTTCATCTTGTCAACCATCCTACCAACTGATATTCCTTTTTAACTTCTTAAGTGTCCTTGTTCTATTCTGTGTTTGTTTTTTTTATTTATGCTACCTCAGTATTTTATTCTATTGTATTTTATTGTACTTGAATACCGGACTGCTATGACAACCGAATTTCCCTTCGGGGATGAATAAAGTATTCTATCTATCTATCTATAATCCAAGTAAAATTATTAAGAAATCAACGAGATAACAAAAAAAAAAAAAAAAAAAACACCAAGTCACAACATGATCAAATGTTCTGTAGACCTTTACTCACATATACACACTCACTCAGTGGGACATTCACAATAAGCCAAATAATTTCTTTTGTCCATTATTTCCTCACAAAATCTCCACATCAGGGTAGTGAAATGTGAATGGCTCCAGGGTTGCTTCTCTTTCCTTCTCGTCCAAGTCTTCTTTCCACAGCCTCCCATACTGTAAAGCAGCCTCTGCCTGCTCCTCCTCCCCCATACCCAGAACGTCAGGCAGGTCCACTTTGCCAGAGAACAGTGGTTTGTTGGCCTGAACCCACTCTGCTGCATGCCAGCAATTGTGAAGAATGCGATCTTCAATCGAGTCCTATGGAAAAGACAGAAAGAAAAGATGTCTGTACCATAGCTGCCACCCCAACAGTACCTGACCAATAGATACTGGGGAAAGCTTACGCCTTCCACTGGTGTGTCCACGTCAGCAAGTCGGACTGAGACCTCTGCCTGCTGCTCTTCTTCCTGAAAATATATAGATAAGCAAAATCAGTTGTAATATTCAAAACAACCTCACCTCGCAGAAGGGCTTTTGATGCATCTGTCCAGTGGGCGAACAGCTTTCCATGGCTCAAAAAATTATTAAACAATAGAAATAAATTTAAAAAAATTCTTGTAACAACTTTAAGTCAAATAACAAAATCTTTGCAGTCTCACCTTCCACTCTGCTTGTTTTGCTCGGTTTAAAGAGGTGTTTGGGACAAAGGGGGCAGTGGAACTGACTGCAGCATGTTGTGCAGCGTTCCATTGCAGGAATTCCATCCAATGAGACAACTGAAAGATGCATCTGAAAAAAACCCACATAAAATATATCATGTGTTTGAATTATAGTACATGAACTTCAATTCAAATGAATGTATACAGCCTGCAAACGTATTGTTTGTCTCGTCTTTGCTTACAGGTAAAATGGCCACGTGCACAAGGTAGTGTAAATGAGGCCATACTTATGTAGAAGAAGTAATAACTACGAAAGTACGAAAGCCTGCATGCTTCTTAATAAACACACCACCACAGCAAACCTCTCAACTGGACTCGATGATTTCTGCGACACTTAAAAGCAAAATATACTCAAGTATCAAAAATAAAAGTACTGATGGTGCAGAAGCATTTCAGTTACTATTCGTTTTTTATACACTGTAGTATACAACAGAGGTGGAAAAATAAAAGTAAAAATGTTCCATGTAGTTCTGCCACATGTTGATTCCACTTAAACAGGTGATATCACTAATTAGCTCGTGGAAACATCCTGGTGACTTGCATCGTGTTGATTACGTCCGTGAGTTCAGAAAGATGTTTTCAACTTTGTGACTATGCTCAATTAATGCACGGAGAGTTATAGTACAAAAATATTTCATAACTTACATACAAACAAATGCGAACAGTTACTTTACGTTATGCACTAAAAAGTTAAGAATCATTAGGTGTTGATGCAAACCACCATTAGTGAAAGTAAACTTTGAAGTCATCTAACTTAGCTTCAAAACGACAACCCAAACCGACATTCGGTAATTTGCGTCATTAATGACTTCTATAACGACTATTACAACGGCACGTATATTGACGAAGAACACAAACCATGCATTTACTTTCTCTGGATAATAAAAATCAGAAACTCACCGCTACTCGCAGAATAAACTCACTCTTCTTCTTCTTTTCATACATATGCGCTCTCGCTGGTCTCTCTCGAATTCAAAGGGCAGGTGAAAATGACCCTCCCAAAATGTCCTCCCCACCTCCCCACGCACCAAAAAACGTCCTCACTTCTGGGCCTGACAGTGGAGGGGCCTGACAGTGGAGGTAGGGGCCTGACAGTGGAGGTCTGCAGCCAGGTGCCTCTCAACTGAAAAGGCACCCACGTGGAGGGCTGGAAAATGACCAATCAAAAGAGGCCTGGGGCTCACCCCCAATGTGTAAAAAGTCCTCGCTCCGCTTGAGCAGAGCTCCACCACGAGCGAGCACCCCTAAAGCTCTGACCCTAGACTCGCCCCTGTCCAATCTGCCTCAAACTTGTCGTGCATGATGATGGTTCATCACTGACCAGTTCTACATAACAATATTTAATAAATTCCCGCCCTTTTTGATTAGCCACGCCCCCTTTCATAACAAAAACTGTCCTAGAAACTTGTATAAGGTGTCAGATTACTCGGCATAGAGTTCCTGTTTAATTGGTGGTTGATTACCACGCCCCTTTTGATTGGCCACGCCACAATCAAAATTTCTTTCGAAATTTTCTAGTTTCTGTATTGTTATACAATATCTTCCTCAATTCTGGACTCTCAGAGTCTAAATACCCTCCATTATCAGCATTTTAAATGCAGTTTTTAGTTAGTCAGAAGTCAAAATGTGGCGAAACTGAGCTCCAATAATCAAAGTGATGCTGATGCTGCTCACATCCACCGCTCCCTCTGCTCCGCCATCACTTCATCTCTCTGTAATAGCTTGTCAAAACCCAGCCTCTATCTGTGTGTGTGTGTGTGTGTCTGTGTGTGATTCAAAGGCTGCTGCTCCAATCTACTCCAGCTGAACACTGTCAAACCCCCTGCAGAGTCTCTGCACCAGTGTATGTGTGTATATACCATATGTAGTCCATATGTGTATTTGATGATGATGTCTATACGGCGTGTTTGCGTGTGTGTGACCTCTAACCTGTGTGCGTGTACTGAGCTGTTGATGGTTGAAGCTTTCAGACTGTCAGCGTGTGAAGATTACACACTGTGTATGTTCTGCAGCCCATTAATGTGTCCCCTGACACACACACACACACACACACACACACACACACACACACACACACACACACACTACCACTTTCACCACATCTCTCTCTCTTTTCCCTCCATGCACACTGTAATTTGTCCCTCTGCTCTCTCTCTGTCTCACATTATGCGCGTCGGGACGGCAGACAATAGGTTTCAAAATGTCAGAAATGAAAAGAATAAATAAAGGAGAGCAGCCGTATCAAAAAGTCAGACAAGTGAGAGTCTCGGTCGATACAGAAACAGGAACACTGCTTACTCACGTCATCAGCCCATTAACAGACGAGTCGGCATTTCTTCTGTTTTTACTGGAGAACACCAGCGTTTCAGTTACAATATATTAAATCTATATAAATCTATAAGTCCTGCAGCTCTATGGAATCAGCACAATTAGAAACACTCAAACATGTCTTTGTTCAGAATAACACAGTTAGAATGACAGAAATCAGAAAAAAAGTTGAATTTCTCTGATACTTTTTTAAAAAAAGGTAATAAAATGAAATTTACATATAAACACTTTCTCAGGCATCCACAAGTGTTACAAATGTTACACAAAACAACACTCATGACCAAAAAAGTAAAAGTACCCCAAAACACACAAAATTACTAAAAAAAAAGACAAAAATAACAAAAAAGATGTAAAATGACTAAAAGAAGACAAAAAATGACTAAAAAAAGAAACAAAATGACTAAAAAAGACACAAAATGACTAAAAAAGATGTAAAATTACTAAAAAAGATACTAAATGAATAAAGAATAATGTTAAACTAGAACATTTCTAAAGACATTTTGATTGTGTGCTTGCCTCTGGCCCTTGAGTCTTGTTGATTAAATCAGCAGTTAACCCATTAAGGCCTAAAGCGCCTGGAAAAAAATGCCTGGAAAACCTATGGGCGATTTTCAAATGACCCCCTAAAACCTGAAGTTTTTCTGGAAATTCAACACCTACTAAATAATAGATTTTTCAGCCTCTGTAGCAGATAAAAATGAAATTCAAAAAGTATTTGAGAGCTTATACCCGTGGCTTTCATACGAAGTTGAGTTTATTTGTCCAAACCTTCAATACATTTTTTTTTAAAATCAACAAACTCAGCAAATGTTACATTTGCCTGAATAAAAAATCCTATGCATAATACTAATACATGCCCATTAGCAAGATGCAAACATGATATGACCATTGGAAGAACAAGACATAGTTCTCATTAGCCTACTCTAATAAAAAAAAAATTATCATAATAATAATAATAATAAATAATGATGATACATTTTATATATTGCACTTTTCAGGGTACTCAACGACGCATAAAGTAAAATAAGACATAAACAGTCATGATTTCTTATATCATCATCACAATCAATTAGCCTATTATTATTATTAATATTAATATATTATTAATAATATTATTATCTCCAGATGGCCACAAATCTGTCTGTTCTTTGGTGAAAATATGTTGTCTAAAAACATATTCCTCATCCATAAATGCCGGTCGATTGGTTCCGAGGGTTCAAAGTCCGTATCAGCAATTAAATGATCGGCGCTGTTTTCATCAGATCTCTTCCGTCACTTACTTCTGAGCTCCTCCGCTATAGTCGTCTTCCATGACTTACCTCGACCTCCATGATTTATAAGTTTTAGAAAAGTCCGATGTTGCATTGCGACACTCCCGCATGTATTCTGATCATGTTCTGATGCATTTCATTGGCCAGGGGACCGAAAATAGGTGGAAAAAAATACAAATACTACAAAATGACATATCCGCTGTCCCGGCCTTAATGGTAGAGTGACGCAACAGCGCTCCCAGCTTTAATGGTAGAAATGCGATAATGCTTTCCCGGCATCAATGGGTTAAACAGGGACTCTATCCTGAGTAATCTGACACCTCATACAAGTTTCTAGGACAAACAAGTTTCTAGGACACTCTCACTCAGAAGGCAGCTCAGGTCCTGGTCCAGGCACTGGTCATCTCACGCCTGGACTACTGCAACTCCCTCATGGCAGGTCTGACTGCCAAAGCCATCTGACCTCTACAACTCATCCAGAATGCAGCTGCTCGATTGGTCTTCAATCTTCCCAAATTTTCAAATCAAATCAAATCAAATCAATTTTATTTGTATTTGTACAGCAGCAGGTGATGCTGTAGGAGCAGGAGCATTCCCATCTGGGGCCGAACCAGATCCACAGCAGTGAGACCAGCAGGAGTGATGGAGCAGGACCACAGCTCGACACCCTGTGAAGAGAGAGCAGAGAAAAGTGCGAGTACTCTGGGAAAATAAAAGCTTGTGTCATGTATTATTGGGACATCAGAGAGAGAGAAAGAGGGCCCCGGTGTATCGTGTCCCCCGACACATTGGGCCTATAGCGGCATAACTAGGGGCTGGTCCAAGGCAGGCCTCGGCCAGCCCTAACTATAGGCTTTGTCAAAGAGGAAAGTTTTAAGTTTACTCTTGAATAAAGAGAGGGTGTCTGCCTCCCGAACTGAGACTGGGATGATTCCACAAGAGAGGAGCTTGATAACTGAAGGCTCTGGCTCCCAATCTAGTTTTAAGGACTTTAGGAACCACAAGTAACAAAGAATTTTGGGAGCGTAGTGCTCTAGAAGGGTAATATGGCATTATGAGGTCTTTAAGATATGATGGTGCCTGACCATTTAGAGCTTTGTAAGTAAGAAGAAGGATTTTAAACTCAATTCTGGATTTTACAGGGAGCCAGTGCAGCGAAGCTAGAACAGGAGAAATATGATCTCTTTTCTTGGTTCTTGTTAGTACATGAGCCGCAGCATTTTGGACTAACTGAAGAGTTTTAAGGGATTTATTGGAGCAGCCTGACAGTAAGGAATTACAGTAATCTAACCTTGAAGTAACAAAAGCATGAACTAATTTTTCTGCATCCTTTTGAGACAGGATGTGTCTAATTTTTGTAATATTACGTAGGTGAAAAAATGCAGTCCTTGAAGTTTGTTTTATATGGGAGTTAAATGACAGATCCTGATCAAAGATAACTCCGAGATTCCTTATGGTGGTATTGGAGGCCAGGGGAATGCCATCGATGCTAATTAAGTCTTTAGATAATGAGTTTCGGAGGTGTTCGGGTCCCAGCACAATCACTGCCGTTTTTTCCGAGTTTAACATTAGGAAGTTGTGGACCATCCAGGTTTTTATGTCTTTAAGGCATGCATTAAGTTTGGCTAGCTGATCAGTTTCACCTGGCTTGATTGATATATATAACTAAATGTCATCAGCATAACAATGAAAGTTAATTGAATGTTTTCTAATTATATTACCTAGAGGGAGCATATAAAGGGTGAATAAAATTGGTCCAAGCACAGAACCCTGTGGAACACCGTGGTTAACATCAGTGCGCACGGAGGATTCATTGTGCACATGAACAAACTGGAAACGGTCTAATAAGTACGATTTAAACCAGCCCAGTGCCGTTCCTCTAATGCCAATTACGTTCCAGTCTCTGTAATAGGATACGATGGTCAATTGTATCAAATGCAGCACTCAGATCTAGTAAGACAAGGACTGAGACAAGTCCATTATCAGAAGAAATTAAAAGGTCATTTGTAATTTTTACCAATGCTGTTTCTGTGCTATGATGAGTTCTAAATCCTGACTGGAGTCCTCATATAGACTATTGTGTTGAAGAAAATCACAAAGCTGATTTGCGATTGCTTTTTCCAGGATCTTAGAGAGGAAGGGGAGGTTAGATATTGGTCTATAGTTTGCTAAAACGCCAGGATCTAAATTAACCTTTTTGAGAAGAGGTTTAATTACAGCTACTTTAAATGATTGTGTACCTGTTTCTAAGGCTCCAGGGTTTAAGGATGCCTCAGTACCAGTTAGTGGCAGGAGGTAGTGAATTTTATTTCTAATAGTTATAATTTTCTCATTGAAAAAGCTCATAAAATCATTACTAGTGAGGGCAATAGGAATACATGGTTCAATAGAGCTGTGACTCTCTGTCAGCCTGGCTACAGTGCTGAAAAGAAATCTTGGGTTGTTCTTATTTTTCTCAATTAATGACGAATAATAGGCTGATCTGGCTTTACGGAGGATTTTCTTATATGTTTTAAGACTGTCCTGCCAGGTTAAAAGAAATTCATCCAGCTTAGTTGAACGCCATTTCCTTTCGAGCTTTCGTGAAATTTGCTTCAGTTCACGGGTTTGAGAATTGTACCATGGAGTTAACTTTTTCTGTTTTATTATTTTCTTTTTTAGTGGGGCAATAAAATCTAGCGTTGTTCGCAGTGAATCTGCAGTACTGTCGACAAAGTTATCAATTAGGGAGGGACTGAAGTTAACATAGTCCTCTATTATGTTGGAGCACGACAAAGAGTTAAAGACAGGTGGAATCACTTCCTTGAACTTAGCTACAGCACTATCAGATAGACATCTAGTGTAGAAACTCTTGCTTATTAGCGAGTAGTCCAATAGCAGGACTTCAAAAGTTATTAAATAATGGTCTGATAACACAGGATTTTGTGGGAAAACTATTAAATGTTAAATTTCAATCCCATACGTCAACACAAGGTCGAGGGTGTGGTTAAAAGAGTGAGTGGCTTCATGAACTTTCTGATTAAAGCCAATCGATTCTAGTAAGGAGATAAAAGCAGTACTAAGGCTATCATTATCAACGTCAACATGAATATTAAAATCACCTACAATAATTACCTTATCTGTAATTAGTACTAGGCTTGATAAAAACTCAGAGAATTGTGATAAAAATTCTGAATATGGACCGGGAGGCCGGTAAACTATGACAAATAGGATTGGCTGTTGGTTTCTCCAGGTTGGGTGTGAAAGACGAGAACAAGGCTTGTGAGAACAAGGCTTTCAAATGAGTTATAGTTTAATTTAGGTTTTGGGGTAATTAGAAGGTTTGACTCATATATCGCTGCAACTCCTCCTCCTCGGCCTGTGCCACGAGGGATATGAGTATTAATATGACTAGGAGGAGTAGATTCATTTAGGCTGACATATTCTTCATCACGCAGCCAGGTTTCAGTTAGACAAAGTAAGTCAATATTGCAATCTGATATTAACTCATTTACTAATAAAGCTTTAGATGATAAGGATCTAATGTTTAAGAGTCCACATTTAATTATTTTGGTTTTTTGTTTATTTGCAGTTGAAGTTTCAATTCTTATTAGGTTATTTTGGGTAACTCCTCTTCTGTTAGAACCTGGTTTAAATAACTTAGCTTTGGGAGGACGGGGGACAGACACAGTCTCTATGGGATTTTGGGTGGATGACTGCTCAAAGGGAAAGGCAGAGAAGTGTTTTACACACAACACCCCTCCTCCGCTCCCTCCACTGGCTTCCGGTGGCTGCGCGGATACGCTTCAAGACTCTAGCTCTGGCGTACTCTGCTGCTAACGGGTCAGGTCCTACTTACATCCAGGACCTTGTCAAACTCTACATCCCTGCCCGTCCTCTCCGCTCTGCATCAGCCAAACAGCTGGCGACTCCCACCCTGCGTGGGTCAACTCGCCTCAAAACCACTTCCAGACTTTTCTCTGTCTTGGCTCCCAAATGGTGGAACGAGCTCCCTACCGACATCAGGACCTCAGAAAATTCTCTTGTCTGTCGACAGGATGGCTTGAGATGCATCCTGTCGTACATCTTCCGCCGCAGGCTGAAGACCTATCTCTTCCAACAATATCTCGGTTAAGTCATGGTCACCTAACACATATTGTTATGTTGAACTGGTCAGTGATGAACCATCATCATGCATGACAAGTTTGAGGCAGATTGGCACTTCCGGCAAGATGGCGAACAGGGCACACAGAAACTTTTGAGCTCCGTTCGGTTTGTCGCCAACTCACCAACACCGTAGTGAACAACGACGTCTAATTAAAACTGTCTGTTCACAACAGCAAAGATTTCCCTCCATTCAAGACCGCTAATTCTAACGCGGGGGACAAATTAGCATTCCACAACTATGCTAATGTTGTCGCTATGGATACATCAAAACCAAGCACCGCTAGTGGCTCGGGTACAAGACGTCCGTTAAATACAGCTCCAACGAAAACCCCACCGGCCAAAAAACTGGCGACAGAATCGGAGCCATCCCTTGCTGATGTCCTTATCGCCATAAGAAACCTGGATAACAAAGTGGAAAACTTCGGAAAACAACTCAAAGAAAACTCCGACATGTTTGCCGGCATGATACAGCGTGTGGAGATAAACTCAGTCGAGATCACGGAATGCAAATCTAAGGTACAAATGCTGGAAAAAGAACATTCAGACCTTAAAAAAGAAAACGTCGGGCTTAAAGAACGAGTACTCGAAATGGAAAGATACAAACGCCGCTGGAACTTGAGACTCTCTGGGCTCAAGGAAAAGGAAGGAGAAAACCTCAGAGAGAAAATCATCAACCTTCTCCCTAAAATCTTTCCAGAGTGGCAGGCCGAAATGGAAGATGTAGTCGACTCAGTCCACCGCATCGGGAGGAGAGATGACGGACGGAGCCGACAGGTCATCATGCAGTTTCTGTGGAGACGTCACCGGGATGCGGTCTGGAAAGCAACCAAAGATTCTCCCGTATGCAAGGATCAAAACCTGCGGTTCGTCCAAGATTTCACCAAAGAGGATCGACAGACAAGAGAACTATGGCCGAAAACCAAGCAAGCTAGATCGCTTGGTAAGGTGGCATTTTATAAAGGCCACATCGCTGTGATTGATGGTCGTACAGTCATGGCTTAGTCAACCACTTGAGACGATGAATAAGAAGTTCCTTCAACAGAAAATACTGTTTCAAGGTACTTTTTTATTTAATTTACTTATCTGTTTGATTTATTTGTATGTCCTTGAAAAACAACCTTAAATTCTTAACAGTCAATGCAAGGGGTCTAAGAGATAATCTTAAAAGAAAAGCTACTTTTTTGTACTGTAAAAACAAAAGTCCACAATGTGTATTTCTACAAGAAACTCACTCACAGAACTCTGATGAAAAATTTGCAATCTTATTTAATAACTGTCCTTGGAAAATCATAACAACTAAATCTGATAATGAGGGCCATTGGATTATATGTGTGTTGGATTTAGACGATGCTTCGCTAATTTTGGGAGATATTTATGGTCACTGTAGCACAACATTAAATAAAAATCTTCTCTCAGATATCAAAGACACAATATTAGAACTTAAAGAAAGACATCTTACAGAAAATGTAATCTTAGGTGGTGACTGGAACATGATTTTGGATGAATGTAAGGACAGATGTCCCAGCAAATTCACAGATATCCATCCTAACTTAGTATTATCTGATTTCTGTAACACTTTATGTCTTCATGATCCATGGAGGGAAAATAATCCAAATCATCAATTTTCCTGGTTCAAGCCAGATGCCACAATCAAATCTAGATTAGATTACTGGTTAGTAGCAGACACAATGCTTAATCAAATATCAAACTGTGAAATATCCCCTGCTCCACTTACTGATCACTGCTGTGTTGATTTATCTGTAATGCCTATAATGCAGTCTAACAGGAGAAAAGGTTACTGGAAATTGAATGCCAGTCTGCTAAAGTACAATAATGGCATCAAAGACCTGATCCAAGAAATATTACAGGATGACTCCATACTTTCATACACTCAAAAATGGGAGTTTATAAAACACAAAATATGCCAATACTCAATCTCCTTCAGTAAACACATTTAAAGGATACATAGTTTAGAGGAAGAAAATATCATAAAGGAGATACAGTTGGTCAGTAACAAACAATTATTAACAGATAATGACAAAAATAAACTTTCTTCATTACAATCTAAACTTGACAAAATATATGAAAGAAAATCCAGAGGGGCGTTTATCAGATCAGATCTAGTCCAGTCTAACTGGATCGAAGAAGGGGAAAAAATTACAGAAAAATTTCTGTAGACTGGAAAAAAAACGACAGAAGAGGAATTCTATTAAAACTCTGACAATTAATGATGTAGACTGCACAGACCCAAAACTTATAGCAAGAGAAATAAGTATGTTCTATCAAAACTTATATAAATCATCCTTCTCCATAACAGATTGTGACTTCTTCCTGAATAAAATTAAGGATTTTGTTCCACAAATCGACAGTGGTTTCAAAGAAGAATGTGAAAAGGTTCTTACTATAGAAGAGCTAGATAGAGCTGTTATGTGTCTAAAATTAGATAAATCTCCTGGCCCTGACGGTCTAACAGCTAACTTTTATAGACACTTCTGGAGTTTGCTCAGAAATGTTCTTTTTGAAGTCTTTAGAGAAGCTACAACTAATTTTTCACTGCCAGTTACTATGAAACAAGGAATCATTACACTTATACCAAAACCAGGAAAAGATAGTAAATTATTAGATAATTATCGTCCAATTTCATTACTAAACTATGATTATAAATTACTGACATACATTTACACTAACAGATTAAAAGGAGGCCTGGATCAAATAATTAGTGAAACACAAACAGGATGTGTAAAAGACAGATCTATACATAATAATATAAGACTTGTGCAAGACCTTTTAGATTATCGCCATCTGATAGAGGATGAAGGATTTATTCTATTCCTTGATTTCTACAAAGCGTTTGATATGTTAGAGCATCAATTTCTGTTCAAGGTCTTACATATGTATGGATTTGGCCCCAATTTTTGTAACATACTAAAATCCTTTTATAATGATACAACCAGCTCAGTGGCACTCACAAATGGCACATCCCCTAGATTCAACATTAACCGAGGAGTTAAACAAGGCTGCAATATGTCCCCATTCTTGTTTATTATGGCAGCAGAAATGCTTGTAATTTATATTAAAAATTCGGATGTTCCCAAACTAGATGTTTTTGATGAACAGATTATTATAAGTCAACTAGCTGATGATACCACCATCTTTGTAAAAAACTTGGAACAAATCCCCAAAATCTTTGAACTACTTGATACTTTCTCTAAAGCATCAGGCTTAACACTTAATCGCCATAAATGTGAATTAATGGCCATACATGACTGCAAACGTGCAAATGCTTATAACATTCCCATCAGATCCTCTGTGAAATATCTTGGTGTTCATATAACCAAAGATGAAAAAAATCGTGAAACATTAAATTTACAAGACAAAATTACTGATTGTAAATCCAAACTCAACATGTGGTTACAAAGAGACCTAACTATCTTTGGTAGAACATACTTAACTAAAATGGAATCCTTAGCTCGATGTATTTACCCTGCATACTCTATGCCCATATCTAATAAATTCATTAAAACTATTAACCAATTGAACTTCAATTTTATTTGGAAAAACCGGGTACATTACATTAAAAAGTCAGAAATGGTCCAAGATTATGAAGATGGCGGTCTGAAAGCTATTGATTTTGAGTGTTTGAATGCTATTGTGGCGGGAGCGGGTGTGAGTGTGTCTGTGTATGCGTGTATATGTATAATGTGAGTTGCCAACAACGCCACCTGGGATTCTAACCCAGGAAATTGCCCTATAAAGGCCAACACAGGTCCGGAATCACACACACGGGCCAGAGGTCATGGTTTCACAATAAATCAATTTTATTTAAAACATATCAAACATTAAACAAAAGAATATAATTATCAACCTAATATAATAAGAAAAATAACCCAAACTATTATTAATCAAACCCTAAACAGAAACAAGCTTAATTAAACAAACGAAATATTTACTCTTTAAAAAGAATATTGACTTATAAAAACTAATTAAAAAGACAGGCGACAGGCGAGCCAAACTTGGCTTTAATTTGTCTGAATCTCGTCCACAAAGGACCAAAACTGTGGACGCGTGGAGTGACCCGAGACAGTGGAGCTTCTCAGTCCACACTTAGCAGAGCCAGGACAGCAGCAGACCTCGTCGTGGTGGCCGATGACCGGATACACACCAGGACGGCAAACGGATAAGTGCAGAACTAGGAGAGTGGGAGACGCTGGCTACAGCGCCCCGCTCTGAGCTCTACTGCACCCAAGCACGCGCTCCGACCGAACTGCTTGCCCCCTCCGGCTCACCGTCGCTCCATGCCTCTTAATGTTGCGCCGAGGAGACACGGACATGCACGGCGACCTGACACACCAGACGCCCCGCAGTGTAGAATCAGAAAAGCGGAGAGCGGCGACCAACACACCTGTTTTAATCACACACACACCTATTAACCTGCACCCCGCCCCAATTAACCTGCACACAGCTGGCACAGCGTCATGCAGTGACCAGGAGAGAAATGGCTCACCCGGTCACACTATATTAAAATTAAAGTGGCTAAAATCTTTCCTGATGAACAAAAACTGTATTTGGTATTGTCTCCCCAGAGGTGTTTTTAAAAAAATGGGTGGTATGGAATTTGTCCTCAAATTTTTGATTGCCAACCAAACTGTCCTCATTTCACAAACAGGTTTTATTATGTTGGAAGCTCATGTTCACACACAATTTTACTCCTCATCAAACCCCAATATGGAATAACAGATATGTCACGAGCAATGGCAAATCTCTCTTCTTGCACAACTGGATGGATAAAAATATCTGGTCCATAACTCATCTCATTAAAGACCAGGGACATTGGCTCTCTTACACAGATTTTTGTTTAAAATATGATTTAACCTGCACACAAACCCAGTTTAATAAAGTAATTAAAGCGATCCCTGAAGCAGTTAGAAGGCTAGTCCAAAACATAGATACGCACTCTGGCGTGATAAATCTTCCTGCACTTAATTTCTACACTGTAAGACTTAGCTGTAAATTTACAGTCAAATTCTAACAGTAACTTGATGTATAATGATTGTACAGTATATTGCTGTGAAAACAATGCATTGTGGGAGTTATCATGATTGCTCCGGCATTCCAATGGTCAAAATGTTACTTTTACAGGAATTTACTGTTTTCAGCTGAGCATGTCGGGAAAATAAAGCGGTTACCTTTGAAAAGAAGACAACTTCGCGCTATTTTTTTTCTTCCTTACGAGACACAGTTTGTCAGCCGACCTATACTGCATCAGTACAAGTTGAGTCTGCAGGATTGGAGCGACAACGCTGTTGGATATTACCCATGTGGATTTGTTTATTTCTTCTTTCATCCAGTTCTAGACCGAATCAGTCAAATTGGTAAGTCATTATTATTTAAGTCCCGTTCTCAGCTTTTAGCTAACACACTTGTGCTAACACAACTCTCAACTACCTTTTTCTGAAGGACTATGTGCAAATGTAAAATTACATGTAATATCTAGACAGTGGACAGTGAACTCTAACAGAATTAACTAAGCCGAATTTGACACAGAAGTCTTCTCTTGAAACACATCATGAATTTGATTAAAAACCTAAAATTAAATCGTTAGAAACGCTTAGTGCCCGGTTAAATTATATAGATATAAACGGCAGTTACGTGATTTGAAACAGACGGAAAGTAGTCGGCTTGTTTTAATGTGCAGCTGACAGCCGCCGCTTGTAGAAAACGTCAGTCTGACAGATAGAAATATAAAACTCATGTATCCCACATCAGACACCGTTCGGCGCTTACATCCCTTATTGGACACATCTGCAATGCCGCACTTTATGGTGTTTCATTGTCATTTTGAATAAGATCGCCACCACCAGTGTAGGTATAATTGATTTATACATATTTAACAATCTATGTGTGAAATTTCATTTATGTACATGAAGATTTACATGTCTGATTACAAAAGGTAACTCTGATGAGAGAAAGCAGTAAGAATGTTTGGGCGACGATCTTAAAAGTACATCTGTATTTTTACTGAACTGTATTCTATTGTGAGGGACAGAAGTAAGGTCCGGGTGTTTTGATAACGATGGTATTTATTTGGCTTACCCAGAAATATCCAATTTCCCCAGGAAAATTCAGCAGCCTCCATTGTTTTATTGTTTTACTAGGAGGAGACCCAAGTGTCCGATGTGGGGTACAGTTAGCTCACGGCTAATTCACCGGCGTTAGCGTCCTTTTGCCGACTCTGTTAAATCCGAGGCTAACGTACATGGTTAAAACGATAGATGTAAAAGATCAGAAGTTAGACTCTAGTTTCACGCCACTTTAGTAATTAGAAATATAACATGATCATTTATATTAGTAGTTAATAGGGCTGGGTAAATAAATCGATTTAATCGATTTTGGATCGATTTCATTTAAATTTTGCAACTTCGATTAATAGGGCCTGAGATCAATTTTTCCCTATGACGTTGACCCCAGTAGTCACGTGCGTAATGCACCCATGGCGCGTTTACGGACGGTTCAGTTAATGTTCATTCAAGCGCACAAGCATGCAGGATGGCCGACGCAGCTACAACACCGATAAACAAACCGTCCCAACTTAAGTCTGACGCCTGGAACCATTTCGGATTCAAAACGACAAAGGACAAAGAGGATAAAAGCAAAGTGGTTTGCAAGATCTGCCAAGCGGAGCTCTGTTACTGCAGAAATACTACAAACCTCGGAAACCACTTGACAAGGTATCACACTACGCTAACGTTAGCTTCCGACAACAAGCTGTCCGGGGCAAAACAAAAGAAACTGAGGGAATCCCTAACATTGGCGGCGATTCTCCACGGGCCATAAAAATAACAGAGGCCATCGCAATGTTTGTTTGCAAAGATTTGCGCCCGTACTCAGTAGTGGAAAACGAAGGCTTCAAGCGGCTCATTCAGGTGCTCGATCCACACTATGTTATGGTGCAACGTAAACATCTGACTGACACAGTTATCCCTATGATGTATACATGTGTGAAAAATGACATCCTAGCGAAAATGCAGTCAGCAGAGAGAGTCGGCATCACTTGTGACACCTGGACATCACTGTCAACGCAGTCGTACATGACAGTGACCTGTCACTACATTGACAACGAGTGGTGTCTCATGTCTCATGTGCTACAGACCACTGAGGTTCTCACGAGCCACACAGCTAATAATATAGCTGATATGTTGACGCAGGCTATACAGGAGTGGGGGCTGACCAGCAAAGACCCAGCAGTCGGATACTGTGCAAATATGGTTCGTGCGGTGGAGCTAATGCAGCTAATGCACGTCTGCTGCTTCGCGCACACACTAAATTTAGCCTCACAAGCAGGTCTAAAAATTCCAGCCGTGTCACGTCTGCTAGCTCGAGTGAGGCGTATAGCAACGTTTTTTCATCGGAGTACGACGGCAAATCACATACTAAAAGAAAAACAGAAGCTGCTTCAACTGCCAGCGCACAAGCTAACGTTGGACATTGTGACTAGGTGGAACAGCGCACTGGACAACTTGAGGACAAGGTATGCTAACACCTCTCTCTTTCTCTCCGTTTGTGTGTGTGTGTGTGTATACAATAGTCAGTGGTAGGTCAAATCAAACCTTACAAAAGCAAGGTTTTATATTTTATGTGCCTTCTCATTTTACTGATTAGTTGTAGCAGTTAATAATTTATAATCCATGCACTTTTTTGTTTGTATGTGTGAAATTGTATATATGTATGCATGCCATGTTTATCCTCATACTGTGATAACAAAAATAATTTGTGAAATGTCTTTAAGATATGATGCGAAAAAGGAAACATTTTATGCAGCATCAGCGCTGGATCCTCGCTTGAAGGCCCTGCCATCCCTGTCTGCTAAAGAGCAAGATGACACCTTCTCCAGACTGCAGACTGAGGTTGCCACTGCTGAATGTGATGTAAGTATTTTTTTTAAACTGTTCTATTTATTTATTTTTGTCTGTTGGATTATAATGAATATTATATAATTAAAAATAATTAATACATTATTTCACATTTACATTTACATTTAGTCATTTAGCAGACGCTTTTATCCAAAGCGACTTACAGGAAGAGTAAAAAGCAAACAATCAAGGTATAGTGCAATAAGAGCTATTAGTGCTAGTGACAATTCTTTGAGGAGTAGACTTATCATGTGGAGGGACGCCCCTGCTCTGGTAGGAACTGGTAGTGTGTTCCACCAGCGGGGAACAAGAAGTGCAAAGAGTCTGGATTGCCTTGGACCAACGGGGGGCAGAGCCAGGCGCCGTTCATTGGAAGACCGCAGCGGTCGTGAGGTAGCATATGTCTGAATCAGGGCGTTCAGGTAGGTAGGAGCAGTACCGGAGACAACTTTGTAGGCCAGCATTAAAGATTTGAATTTGATGCGGGCTGCAACAGGTAGCCAGTGGAGCTCAATGAGCAGCGGAATGACATGTGACCTTTTAGGCTGGTTGTAGACCAGACGCGCCGCCGCGTTCTGGATCATCTGAAGCGGTTTTACTGAGCAGGCTGGCAGGCCTGTCAGGAGGGCATTACAGTAGTCAAGTTTTGAGATGACAACAGCCTGTGTCAGGAGTTGAGTGGCATGTTGAGTTTTGAGTTTTAGGTAAGGTAAGGTCTGATTTTTCTGATGTTGTAAAGTGCAAAGCGGCATGACCGGGTAACTGAGGCGACATGACTGGAAAAGGTGAGTAGGTCATCAATCATCACCCCTAAGTTTCGCACCACCTTGGTGGGTGAAAGACACAGGGAGACAATCTTGATGTTGATGTTGTGGTGTATTGTGGGTTTAGCAGGGAGGACCAGCAGTTCAGTTTTTGAAAGGTTCAGCTGGAGGTGATGTGCCTTCATCCAAGTGGCTATGTCAGAGAGGCAGTCAGAGACCCGAGCAGAGACCGATGGGTCATCAGGAGGAAATGACAGATAGAGCTGAGTGTCATCTGCATAGCAGTGATAGGAAAAGCCATGTGAGAGGATAACCTCACCCAGAGAGGTGGTGTAGATAGCGAATAGCAGGGGTCCCAGCACTGAGCCCTGGGGAACCCCTGTGGTGAGGCAAGACAAAGTAGACAACTGTCCATGCCAGGATACACTGAATGAGCGTCCTTTGAGGTAGGAATCAAACCAGGACAGAGCCAAGCCAGAGATGCCCATTTTAGAGAGAGTAGAGAGGAGGATGCCATGGTTAACTGTGTCAAATGCAGCTGACAAGTCAAGCAGAATCAGAACTGAGGACTTTGCTGCTGTTCTTGCTTCTTTTAAGGCTTCTGTCACAGACAACAGAGCAGTTTCAGTTGAGTGACCGCTTTTGAAACCAGATTGATTTGGATCAAGAAGATTGTTCTGTAGGAGGAATTCTGAAAGTTGCTTAGCGACCGCCCGTTCAATAGTTTTAGATAAGAATGGAAGAAGTGAGACAGGACGATAGTTCTCGACTTCAGCAGGGTTGAGAGAGGGTTTCTTGAGAAGAGGTGTTACCCGAGTTGCTTTGAATGCAGTGGGAAAAGTGCCGGAGGACAGTGAGGCGTTAATCACATGTGTGACAGCTGGCGTGATGGTTGGGCTAATGGACTGAAGAAGGTTTGTTGGTATAGGGTCCAACGAGCATGTAGTAGGACGGCTACATGTCAACAGTTTGGATACCTCACTCTCAGAGAGGGGTGTAAAGCCAGAAAATGAGGTGCTAGCAACTGATTCAGTGCCGCCCAGCTGAGATACAGAAAGACAAGTAGTAGGACTTCTACATGTCACAGTATTAGGAGTCGGGTGGGGGTCAGAGAATTGGCTGCTAATTGCTGCAACTTTACTTGTAAAGAAGGATGCAAATGTGTCTGCGGTGAGGCAGGTAGGAGGAGGAGGAGGCGGAGGGTTGAGTAGTGATTTGAAGGTGGAAAAGAGTTTCCGGGTGTCAGTGACACTGTTGACTTTGTCGTTGTAAAAAGCAGTCTTTGCATCGGTGATGCTGCCTGAGAATGAGGACAATAGTGTCTGATAGTGTATGAGATCGTCTGGAAGTTTGGTTTTGAGCCATTTTCTTTCAGCAGCTCTGAGCTTGGTACGCTGTGATCGAAGGGTATCAGTCAACCATGGGTGGGATTGGTTGGGTCGAGCAGGCCTTGTAGATAAAGGACATAGCCTGTTCAGACATGAGTTCAGAGTAGAGCAGAGTGAGTCAGTGGCATCATTAGCCTTCAGAGAGGAGAATGTGCTGAGTGGAGGTAGGGCAGAGGCAACAATAGAGGAGAAGTGGGCTGGGGATAAGTTCCGGAGGTTGCGGCGGAAAGTTACCATTGGTGCAGGAGCAGAGGGTTGCTCTGGTAGAGTGACATTAAACTGGATAAAAAAGTGATCTGACAGGTGGAGAGGCGTTACCACCAGTGCATCTGTGGCACAGTTACGGATGAGAATTAAGTCAAGGTTCTTGCCAGCTTTGTGAGTAGGAGGACTTTGGACCAGCTGGAGGTCGAATGAATGAATTAACGTCATGAAGTTATTAGAGTCTGGACTGTCGAAGTGGATGTTCATGTCGCCCAGGACAAGCAACGGACAGTCATGATCAGGTATGGAAGAGAGCAGGGTATCTAGCTCATCAGTGAAGCCACCCAGCTGGCCTGGTGGACGGTAAATGACCACAACGTAGGCTTTAACAGGCGCAGTTACTGTTATGGGATGGTATTCGAAAGTGTCATATCTGATGGAATGTAGCAGAGGAGTGAATTTCCATTTATTGGAGATTAGCAGGCCAGTCCCACCTCCACGCCCAGCAGGACGGGGGGTGTGGGAGAGGGTGTAATTAGTGGAGAGAGCAGCAGGGGTGGCTGTGTTCTCAGGTTTGATCCAGGTCTCAGTGAGAGCAAGGAGCTGAAGAGAAAGGTGGTTTGTGTAAGCCGTAATAAAATCGCTTTTGTTTACTGCGGATTGGCAGTTCCACAGGCCCATGGAAAAGGAAGTGACAGTGTGTGAGGACTGTTTGAGAGGCCGAAGGTTAGATAGGTTTCTGCACCTTTTGGGCAGTTTTCTGCGTGGACCGGAGACAACAACAGGAATGGAGTGGCACATATTGTAAGACTGGGAGGGAATAGGACTGGTTCCTTTTGCTCGGTGAACTTGCATAGGTAAACTTGCTTGTCTTAGCCTCGTCTGTCTTGCCCAAGGACGGCTGCCGCTTTAGCAAACGCCCCTGTTATTATACTGTGATTGGAATTGAATGCGGCTGTTCTCGCATTAAGGCTGATTGTGACAAGCGTAGACCGCCCTCTGCCAGAGCTGTGAATGGTTGGAATTTCCAATTGAAGTGCAAAGTTGCTCACACCTGGGGGTTGTTACCAACCCTAGATGGCCACTTAATTGCTCACTTGCCCTCACAGAGATGAATTCTCAGAATTCAGAAAGGAATGCAGATTTTAGGCTGATCACAGCAAATATTCAGAGAGATTCAGACCGCCCCAGCTGAAAAACTCTTACTGCCCCAGTCAGTATAGGTTTTTTAGTGAATTTCTGTATATTTTGCCAGGATATACTTTCACTTCTCTCAGTGCAACGCAACCAGAGGACTTTCAATCTATTAATTTATTTATGTTTTTTTTCCTGTCTTATTTGACAGCAAAAAACTGACGGTAACGATGCTGATGAAGGAGCTCAGGAGATGGGGGGAGCGACTTCGCCCAAGAAGCTGTTAGAAAAATTCCATGAGGAAACCTTGAAAATTGATAATCTGTCACCGACAGAAAAAATCTGTCACCAACAGAAAAAACCTCACCATTTTTCTGCGCATTCTTTGATGGGGAAATGAAGAGCTGGAGAACGTCCAAGTTTCTCAGTTTAACAAAAGTTTTATTACAATACGTCAAAAAATGTGCACTTTACAGAGATCTCCGGGTTCAAAATTAACTCATGTCCCTGAATACAAACAGATGTGTTTCAGTTCGTGAAGTCTGAACCACGACTCCCTCCCTGGAACCCATTAAAATACTAACATTTGTTTACAAAACATGCTGGTCGATTTCTTCCAGGAAGTCCCGCCTTCTTGATCCGCTCATTCGCCAGTTTTAATGCATACAACGGCACGTCATGCCACCTGGTTGCTTGCTGCCGAAACCAGGCCTTGCCTTGACCTACTAACAAACTTGTTAGCACAAACATTTTTCCTTGTTATGACTTACAGAGATTCTCACACGGGATTTTCATTCAGCCTTCTGTGGTCTCCCCTCTCCAGACACACATACACACACACACACTCACAAATGCACATACACACACAGCAAAAACTATGCACCAATATATCTGGATGTCATTCTTTGTGATTTATAGAATCTTAATCAGTTTAAGCAAATGGAATATATGTAATTAAAGTAATCATAGTTTTCTACATCAATATTAACACACAAACACAATCAATGTATCAAATCATATTGTCTGACTTAATATAAACGCATAGAGATATTTATTACAGTCAAGGTTTGACCTTTGATAGTGACCTGCGTCACTCACAGAGAACAGAGACAGACCACAGAGAAGCAGAAATAAAGCATAAAACCATTCACCAATATAGAAAATAATCAATTATTTTAACAAAGCCCAAGAAATCCAGTACCTTGGAGTCTCTCCTTGGAGCAGTCTACTCACCAACAGTAAAGGAAAATGAAGAGAAAACTCCAGCAACAAGGGCTGAAGATGAAATCAGAAGATACAGGGTGGAGAAACCTGCTGGGCTGAATGAAAATCCTCTGACCTAGTGGAGGTCAAATGAAAGGGAGTATCCACTGTTGGCTCGCCTGGCGAAGCAATACCTTTGTGTCCCAGGGACCAGTATTGTGTCGGAGAGGGTGTTTTCAACTGCGGGTGATATTGTCACTGCAAATAGGAGCTGCCTAACCCCAGATCATGTCAATGAGCTCCTTTTCCTGCACAAGAATCTCACAATTACCAAGTGAGAACAAAGTCACAATAACAGGACTTGACTTAAGACAGGAAAAGTTTACTAAGTTTTGTTTCTATTATTGTTGTTATTTTTGCACATTAAGAAACAATGCTTTAATGCAATTTGCAGTGATGGAATGTTGTACTTCAAGTACACTTTCACTAGCAATTCCTTCCTAATTTCAAAATTGCACTTTTGAGACTTCAGACAGTTGTGTTTACAGCTCAAGTTTAAACTGTCCAATTTAAACTGTCCTTTTGTTTACGGTGTAGAGAAAAAATAAAGTACATTGTATTTTGTAAAACAGTTGAGCCATTTTCATTATTTCAGAGTGGATTGGATTGGATTGGATTGAATCGTATCGAATCAAATTGAATCGTGATTAATCGATTCAAGACCTTATGAATCGAAATCGAATCGATTTAGGAAATTGGCCACAATACCCAGCCCTACCGATCACTAATAATAGTCATTCCACACGATTCCCGATCAGGGCGCAACTTTTGACGTTTTTACTTTTCGCGATTTCTCAAAGCTGCGAGACTAGTTACGCGCAATAAGAGATGCTTGCAGTGAAGGAGAGTGCCTCGCTGCTAAGCCGTGGCACTAATAAGCCCGCTGAATAACAGTTTGGTGCTTTTGCTAGCAAGCACACAAAATAAGCCCGGTGAATAGTAGTTAGTGTGCTTTTGCAAGCAAGCACACAAAATAAGCCCGAGGAATAACAATGAGTGTGCTTTTGCAAGCAAGCACACAAAATTACCACAAATCACACAAAATGACTATAAAATACACAAAAATGACCAAAAAAAGACACAAAAGTACTAAAAATGACATAATATGACCAAAAGACACAAAAACATCGAAGAGGTTTTCTCCTCATATTGAAGTATTGTCATGTTTTCAACCTCCTCTGTCCTCTCCTCTCTGCTCATTGTAAACAGCCTATCCTGTCCTCTTCTCTCTCCTCTGTGTAAACAGCCTCTCCTGTCCGCTCCTCTCTGCTCTGTGTAAACAGCCTCTTTTGTCCTCTCCTCTCTACTCTGTGTAATCAGCCTCTTTTGTCCTCTCCTCTCTGCTCTGTGTAAACAGCCTCTTTTGTCTTCTCCTCTCTACTCTGTGTAAACAGCCTCTTTTGTCCTCTCCTCTATGCTCTGTGTGTACTGAAGCTCTTACTTTCTCCAGCAATAGAGCAAATTCTGGCAAATTCTGGCAGAAACCTAGATTTCTGCCAGAAATCTAGGTTGAATTTGTGCTAAATTTTCCTTGGCAGCAGTTTTTCCTCACATTAGGTTGAAAGCAAAAATTATTTCTTTGGGATTCATATGTGCTCAACACAACTATGCTGCAGTAGAATAATTATTAATATGTTTTTGACAAATGGTTATATAACGGCTTCATGAAATATGAGGGCAAAATGTTGTTGCTGTGTAAAAAATGACAAAGTGTTATCACTGTGAAACTGTATCGATTCCTTGAGGTTTCTGCTTCTTTCAGCAACAAACTGATCAGCAGGAAAAAGACAAATGATGAAAAAAAAAAGAAATAGGAGAGAACAAATTCACAGCAGCAACGAAACACAGAATCACACAGATAAAAACACAGAGTGAAGATGATAGAGACTGAACTGTATGCAGAATAATACAGGTGTGTTATTTATGATGGATGTCTATGGAAACATAACACACACACACACACACACTCAGACAGTGTGTATGTATATAAGTGACAGAGATAAATAGATGTTTGGGCAGCAGATTCGCTCCAACACACTCGTCAACCGAGAGTTTCAGTCAACAGCAGACACACAAGCACAGTTTGTGTGTGTGTGTGTGTGTGTGTGTGTGTGTGTGTGTGTGAGTGTGAGTGTGAGTGTGAGACAGAGTGTTGACAATGCAAAGGGATCTCTCTCTCTCTCTCTGTCGATGTAATTACTGTGTTGAGCTGATAAACTGCTCTCACAGGAGCCGGAGGAGGAGGAGGAGGAAGAGGAGAGGAAGAAGGGAGGAGGAGAAAAGGAAGAAGGGAGGAGGAGGAGCAGCAGAGGAAGAAGGGAGGAGGAGGAAGAGAGGTGGAGAAGATGAGGGGATAGAGGGATGGGAAACAGGATGAAATAAAAGTGACAATATGATAAATGAGCAGACGACAAGGAGAAAAGGAGATCACAAAGACTCTTAAAAAGAGGAGAGGAGAAGGATAGGGTTTTAAAGAAGGAGAAGCATTATGAGGGGTTTGAGCTGAGAGGAGGAGGAGGAGGAGAGAGAGGTGGGGCCGAGCAAGAATGAAAGGATGGAGAGGAGAGGGGAGGTGTATTGATTTAGGACTCTGTGACAGCAGGGATGTATTTCATCTGGATAAAGCCACACACACACACACACACACACACACTGACCTGTGTTTACGTCACAGCAGCTGCATTATTCACTATTTATTTATAGTCCAATATATATTTTTGTGTATTAGATAATAAAAACCAGTCTTCTGCAGTTCTATTATTTACTTACTTTTAATTATTTGTAACATTTTATATGTTGCTATTAAATCTATTTCATTGGATTTATTAAAAATATTTATTCTATTATTTATTTATTGGGATCCATTGTCTCACATGCTTCGGCCTCTAATTGTTAAAATGTTTGTAGTGTACCGTTTTAGTGACATGTCATTCAAATGTTAGTGAAGTATTATAATTTTGCTTTATTTTTATGGTATTTTTTTTCTATTTCATAGTTACTTGTTTTTAATTTAACTTGTGAATTTTAATATAGGTAGAGGCCTGTATAAGCCCTTTTGGGTTTCTTGCCGCTACCTTTTGTCCTACCTTATCCTTTTCTTTTTTGTTTTGTTTTTCAGTGATGTTTTTTTGCGTAGAAAAGGGACAATTTCAGTCAAAATATCTAAATATCATGTCATTTAAATACACATAGAGAGCACAGGAGCAGAGAGGTGTGTTGCATACTTTGTGGGTTTATTTTTGTCTTATTTGTGCAGGTTTAGTGGCTGCAAAAGTCACCAGTCACCAAAGTGACTACATTTTTACAGGACACATCTTCTGAACATTCTGACACAAAACGTAATTTTTCTGACGGACAAATCAGGAGAAAATTGTTATATTGAAGGCCATTTGCACAATGATAATCTTAACGTTTAAATTTCTCTGACTCTGTTAGTTTTATACTTCGTGACGGACAGCAGCTATTTCTTCAGTTGCCTAGCAACAGCAGCAGGACGCTTCCTGCCGTGTCCCGTCTGATCGGCTTCATTAAAGATCAATATTTCCTGTTGTAGCTCCATAATAAGATCAGAGCACACACACACACACACACACACAAGGCATTTGTTATAAAAAAAACACAGTGTTAATGTATGTTAATGTGTCAATAATTAATGAATATGTTTGTTTTTGCGTGTGTGTGTTACACAGGGAGGATTAAATTAAATTCAATTCAATTCATATATTTCACATCCTAAATGTCAGCAGAGTTCATTTATCAGGAGACAGATTGGTTTGGAAAACACACACACACACACACACACACACACACACACACACACACACACACAGAGAGAGAGACTCTTTGTAATATGTGTGATAATGTGGCATTCACAGACAAGGAGGTGGTTCAGGTAACAGAGAGAGAGAGAGAGAGAGAGAGATCACAAAATAAAAGATAATTAGAGACGTTAATGCCTCAAAGCTTCACAATATTTGGTTTCCACGGCTTTTAACTCAAATATGCAGCTGATTAAAAAAAAAACGCCCTGAGGTCATTAAAATAAATACTCAAACAACAAACTGATGATTTATCTTTTCACCAGAGCAGAGGCTCATTAACGTCTGATGGTTCATCCTCTGGAGAGTAGGACAAGAAGTCCATGTTTCAGGGGATTTAGTAGAAACTCTGGCCTGTAGGTGGCGCTACAGGAAAGATAAGGCAACACACGGGCCACAGAGCTTTAGGTATTACACTGTAAAAAATAAATATACATTTTCCAAAAATGTACTGTATTATTTTACATGTTTTTTTCCATTTTATACAGTCTATGGCTTTTTCTTGTTTTTCCTACATTAAGTGCAAATGCAACAAAAGTAAACAATTATTATTTTAACAGTGTTAAAAATTAAATTAAACTTAAATAAAATTAACTCTGTTTTCTTACAGTAAATTTTTTTATTTAAACATAAATGTTAATAAGACTGGCAAACACTCACTGTTATTCTACAGATAGCCTATATATATATTTTTTTTTACAGATATTAACTGTATATTATCTGTATTTTTGAGAAATTATCTGTTAAATAACTTAAGTTTGTTTACTGTTAGTTAACGGTAATATTTGTTTTTTTGCAGAACAGAAACATCCATCACTACTGACTGGTTTGGGCAAAAAAAGAGAAATGAAATAAAGATTTAAATTTTTACTGACCTTTGATGTTGATGTCTGCCAAAAAATATAAATGAAATGAACAAAAAACCCGGATCATTATCAAAATCTTTGCTTAACTCAAAAATCAGTTGTTTCTGATGTTATGATGCAAACGAGACCAATAATCTGTTGCACAACTGTTCAAATAAAAAGGGATCTTTCTTTTATTTGAGTAATTTTATGTAAGAGTAAAAATGTCTAAAACTACTTAAACAACCCTCTGAATCACAAAAGAAAGACTGAAAAATTGATCAGAATTGGTGAAAGGTGCTTAAATGATTGAACTAACTGATGAGAACTAAATAACTAAACGTGAGAAATGACTAAAAGCTTCAACTCAACGAGTGCACTGCTGGAGGTCGACTGCACGCAGAATAAACTCATGCACACACTTCTGCAGGTTTTTTGCCTCACTTGATGATGACATGTTCACCTTCCTCTGCAGGAGGAGGAACCGGTTAAAGAACTGACAGCAGTGGATCGTTTAGAACGTTCTACTGGCTGCGTGTCGAGTCGTGAAGAAGACACAGAAACATGCTTACACGTGTGAAAGCTGGGGAACGTTTGAGTGTCAGAGAGATGAATGAACAGGTACAGAACAATAAGAAGAGAGAGAGCAGGAGGGAAGGAGGAGGGGAGGGGACGAGCAGGGATTCAGAGCAGGTGGGAGGGAGAAGGAGGAGGAGGAAGAGGAGGAGGAGGGGAAGCCATCGCGGAGAGGAAAATTAATTGCCGGCTGCAGGTTATTGGCTCGCTGTGGTGCCGCGGCGGCTGCTGTTGTTCCAGCACCGGGAGGATGCTGCAGAAGAAGAGAGAGCAGAGCGGCGAGCAGAGAGCTGCAGATCTCTGAGCTAATTCCTGATCCTTCCTCCATCACATCACACGTATGTGAGAGCCAGGACACAGCTCAGACCGGCAGGAAACACTGGATCTGTGTCGTTATACTGCAGGAAAGCAGAGGAGCAGAGGAGGAGGAGGAGGAGGAGGGACGCCGGCGAGGAAGCTTAGCCCAGACGAGGATCGCCTTCTGTTGGAGGAGGAGGAGGCTGATTCCCCCGGGGAAATCACAGAGTGGATGGTTCCTAAAACATCTGGAAAGGTGCAACTTGGGGTTCTTTGGTAGAGATTTAAAATCGAATCACTGCAGCTGATTTCTGTTTAAAGCAGCAACAGGAAGCCGACGAGACCGGAAGAGTTTATTTTCTACTTTTAGAGGTGTAGTGCAACAAAATCTGCTTCTTATCTGATCATTTTTTATCTGTAATTTAAAGATTTTTTTTTAAAAAATGTTTAAAAAATGTGCCACTGCAATGAGAACATTTTAACTAGTTTCTAATGATCAGTTTAATTTATGTAAAAAACATATTTGGGCTGCAACTTACAATTTTCACTCATTACTCATTATCGCAGATTATTTACTTGGTGAATTTATATTTATTTATTTATATTATTTATCATTTAGTCCAACAAAATGACAGACAAAAGTCAAATTTGCCATCAAAATTCACGATGATGTTTCCAGTTGGTTGACAGTCCAAAACTCAATAATATTTTATTTACTTTCATAAAGCAAATCGTCGCAACTGGACACGAGAAATAGGTCATGTTTGTCCTTTTTGCATTTTTTTTTAACATAAAATGAACAAAAGTAACCCTGATCATTATCAAAATCTTTGCTTAATTTAAAAATCTGTTTATACATTTTTTTCTGATTTTATGGTTCAAAAGAGACCAATAATCTGTTGCAAACTAGTTCAAATAAAAAGGAATTTTCTTTTATTTGAGTCATTTTATCAAAGAGTAGAAATGTCTTAAAGTACAAGAACAACCCTCTGAATCACAAAAGAATGACTGAAAAATGTATCAGAATTTGCTGAAAGGTGCTTAAATGATTGAACTAACTGAAGAACAGAAAATGTTCACCTCTTTGACTAGACAAGTGATAGAGAAGTGATTCAGTGATTTTATGTTTTTAGGATCATCATCACTAACAAACTGCAGCTGGAGTGAAAAATCTGAATCTGAGTAAAAGCCAAGAAATTCTAGTTGCCTGACAACAAATTCTCAGTTGTGAAATGGAGTCTGAGTGTTAAACTTCTTCCTTTCTGTAGAGAGGTGACGGAAAACATTGAAATTCTGAGCAGGAAGAGAGAAAATCTGCCAAAACTAACAAGCCTGTGTGTGTTCATGTCCTTCATCCAATCAGTGTGTAAGAGCAGTAAGAACCCCTCTGTTCTGTGTCTGTGTGTCCAGAAGCGAAACTAAGCCGGATTTAACCTTTGTGGAGAGACGGCGGAGCAGCAGAGGAGACGGAGGGATGAAGGGAGGGTGAGAGGAGCCAGCTCTTCTCAGAAAACACCAGCGGGCCTTCGCTCCGGCAGCAGGAGGATTCTGGTGGAATTACATGGAGAGTAAAGAGCTTGATGGCAGGTGGAGGGCCACGCTTTCACGCTGAAGTTTGCTGAAACTAAGCAGGCTTCACCTTTGTGGATTATCAGTCCTGAAGGAGGATTTCAGGGGATTCGAGCTTCCTGGATTAAAAAAAAAATTCTCTTCAGCAAAGGATGTAGAGACTCGGAATTCAATGTGAAAGCGAGAACGACGAGAAAATCAACTGAGCTGATAAAGTTTGAGCAAATAACCTGAGATATCCTCTGAGGGAGCAGCAGTTTCTGAGTCCTGGCCAACAAGATATTAAGAAGAGGAGACTAACAATTCAAACACACCAGAATTTTGGTCTGTAAATATGATCCAACAAGCTGCAAGACGTGTCTTTAATTTGACCTCTACTGCTTAAAGAAAAGAGATTTTCAGGGAGTTTTCGGTTTCTCTCCGTCTCATTTTGCAGTTTTTCTTTGAACACATTTGTTGAATATCTTTCCTCTTTTCTCTGCATGCACAGTTTACATCCGGCCCCCTGCAGCGAGCTCTGACAGGACAAGGATCGAGCTTTGTGAAGCAGGTGTTGATGACAGATAGCAGCTGCACAGAGGCAGAGAAGACTCATAAAGCAGATAAGTCATGTTCAGTGACAGCAGCAGCAGCAGGTGATACAGCCATAGTGTCTGTCTGTCATCGATCTGCAGGCTCGGTCCGTCTGAACGACAGTCTGTGGGCGGCCCGGGGAGCCTGTGAGCTCTGCAGAGCCGCAGCATTACCAGTTAAAAGTGATTTCATCATCCAGGTCGGCTATGACAGTGAATTCAGCACAGCCTGTCAGACAATAGCTGAATATCAGATGAACACCAGCTCAGAGTTTATCTTTAAAGCAACAAGAAAAACCTCTGAGGTTTCAAATGTCAAAAATAAGACAAGACAAATAAGCACAGCGGTTGATAAGAAGGAAAAATTGTCCAAAAGTAATAAAGAGAATTCTGAGGTTCCAGAAAACAAGCTGGAAATAAAAGCCAGATTCTTTACTACTGAGATATAAAGTCAAATCAACGTATGAAAGCAGAAACAACACGTTTATTCAAGCTGAATGTTGCATCTACCAACATAAATCTGAAAGCACAAAACCTAATTTGCAACTTTCTACACTTTTTAAAGAAACACACCAGGAACTGTGAGGATTTTTTGGGGGGTTAAATTAAAAAACTAAAGCAACTGAAACTTCTCCAGAGACACAGAGAGCCCAAACAGCACAACAAGTCTGTTTCTAATGAGCAGACATCCAGGTGCTAATATTTAATAAACATTTTGTCAGAAACACAAAGCACAAACTCTTCTTATGTCTCTGTTGGCTCAGGATTTAATAGATGAGCAGGTTGATTATAAAACCACAATTCAAGCACAAATGATGACAAATCTTCAATCAGTTGATGTCTTTGTGAGGTAGATATGTCTGTGCAGTGAACACCAGCTGCTTAAATTATTACAGAAATATTCAGGTGCTGAAAGGTGCGTTTTTATATGATTTCATATGATTTCAAAGACTCTTTGTATAAATCAAAGCACAAACCAACACTAACAATAATAACACAAGTACACACCGTTTACACTGGTTTAATAAACCATTTTATTCATCTTTATTATCAGTTCAGGGTCTTTAAAGCAGAGCAGGAAGTTATTACTAACATTGATCTGTTCAATCAGTTATTGAGGCGACTCAATATTTGAATATTTTACTTTAAATCAGTGATAATGCTCAGAGCGTCTCCTGATCCATAAATCTAACTGTTGAGACTTCTCTGTTACTCATATTTGATATTTCAGATGAGAATGGGTTTGCTGTGGATCTCCTCATGTCAGTTTTTGGAGAAAGAAAGTGGTTTTAATCACTCGCTGATGTTCAGATGAATTATTAAGCTGAAGAGAAAACTACTGGAAGTCTTTCTTCTTCTTCATGTCTTATTAATCGTCAGTGGCCTCATTTCCACTGCGGCTCAAACAAACCTCAGGAGACAGAAACTAAACATCTGGCTGACGACATGTCACGCTGAAGCGTTTTGTACAGATTTGTGAGACATCAGAGCGTTAGAATAAAAAACACCACAGTTGGTTTATTTAAGATTTAACCTGATTTATACACACTGAGGAAGAACAACAAACTGTTTATATTTTACTTGCATTTTGCAGGAATTTGCAGGAATCATTTAACAACTCAAATAGAAATAATAAAAACTCAGATTTCCTGCACTGACTGAGCAAGGGACTGAGAAGGTGTCACTTTTAGTGGAAACAGAAGGCGAGAGCACAAAGATTTTACACTTTTCTTTCATTAATTAAATTTTGTTTGGCCATCTGAGCTGCACTATGCAGGGAGACATTTTAAAAGCACCAAAAAGTGGATTTATTTGGTTTTATCCATCACTTACCGAATGCATATAAAACTAAGAAACTAAAAGGTTAAGTTTGGTGATAAAATCTTCTTTCTTTTGCTGCAAACTTCCAACAAACCGTCCAATCCTTTGGACTTCAAAACAACTTCATGATGTGTGTGTTAGTGTAAACACACACTTACACACACTGCACACAGAAAGGTCAGTGTGAACCGTGTTGGTGGAACTTAATCAAACACACCTTCCACCTCTCCAGAGACCTCCTCCTCCTGCTTCATCCCTCCTTCAGCAGGAGCAGGAATTTATTTCTACATTTCAACAATTTGAGCACAAATTCTCCCCCCTCTCACTCCCCCTCCCCTGCAGGGCTGAAACAATCTGCCGCACATGAATAAAAATTAATTTTTCACCGTGATGAAAAGACGCAGCATCTCGCCTCCTCGCTGCCCGCGGGACGGCAGATAAAAGCTGTTTACTGCGAGGAGAAAACAAGAGAAAGAGGCTGAACGATGTCCTCCTCCTCCTCTCATCATTGTTCCCTCGTTCAGAAACACAGAGGTGGGCCTCCCTTCTGTCTGCACGCTGACAGGAAGTGAACTCAGCTCCACTCCCAGCTGGGTTTTTATCACAAGTGAGACTTTTCTACGCAGAGATTTTAATGAACTAAATGAAGCACATTTGGGGGATTTTGAGACAAAGTGGATTCATTTTTTGTGGGACATTGTCTTTTTCTGAGGAACCTACACCAGCTCACTTTGGTGCATATTTGCAATAAAACGCTAAAATTCACTTTTAGAAGAATCACTGACGCTGCACAGATAATCCTGGACGTCCAAATCTGACAGGAACGTCTAAATGAGCTGATTTTTCAGAGGATTTACAGTTAATATTAAGCATGACTCTTCCTACATAAAGGAGCTACGTCGACACTTCATTTTGCCTAAAAAACCTGGTGTGAAATCAGCTTTTTAAAGGGTTGAACAGAGGAAAGAACAGACCCACCTGAGGACGTCAGATCTGGAGGGTGGAGGTCAGAGGACGGGCTGGATTATCAAAACGCTCGGTGAGGGACCTGCAGAGACAGAGGACAGAAGACACGGAGATTAAAAGAAGAAAGCGGAGACACAGACTGCATCATGGGCTGCAACATGTGTGTGGTGAAGCGTCCGGAGGAGCAGTACAGGATCATGTTCCAGGTAAGACAGCAGAGAGTCACTGAGCACCAACGTTCGTTCGTCTCAGTTTTCTGTGAAATGTAACTAAATACATTTACTCAAGTACTGTACTTAAGTACACGTTTGACTATTTCCATTTTATGTACTTCGACTCCACTATATTTAGCTGACAGCTTTAGTTACTTTAAGGTCAGATTTAACAAAAAAAAACATGATTAGGCCTAATTGAAAAATGATTATGGATGTTTCTGAATAAAACATGCAAAACGAGAACTTTTAGTTTTGATACTTTAAGTACATATTGATTCAGATACTTTTTTTGTATTTACTGGACTTAACTGCAGTTTCCAGCTACTTGTACATTACTTCAGTATTTCCTCTTTATGTAACTTTATACTTTTACTAATTTTAGAGGTCAATATTGTACTTTTTACTCCGTTACATTGAGCTGACTGCTTTAGTTACTTTCAGGTCAGATTTAACATGAAAACATGATTTTTTTCATTTTTTATTAAGCCTCATAACAGTATATTAAGTAGTTAGAAATTAGCCCTACATAAACAATAAAATGCTGCTTACATAACTGCATCAATAATAATTATAATAATAAACACAACAAGTACTTTTACTGATGCTGATACTACAAGTACTGAGACCACACTGTGAAATGACTCCACTCAAACTAAAAGTCCTGAATTCAAAACATACTGAAGTAAAAGTACAAAAGTAAGTAATCTGATTACTTATTCCAGCACTGGGTGCATTGGAAAGAAATCCAACTAATGTGACTGAAACATTTAAAGCAGGTTTGTCAGTAATCTCATTACTGAAGTGCACAGAAACACCTGAAATCAGATAAATAAATCAGATGATTGTGTGCATGTAAACATAGTTAATTCGTTTTCATTAAAAGTCACCAAACTTAAAAAAACAGCACTTTGTCTCAAAGTTATATTCTACAAGCAAGCACTTCATACTGCCTCCAAACATTTCTCTCCTTTCAGATAGACTTCCACACTCAACATGTAGTTATCTATATTTTCTTTTCTAAAAAATGTTGTTTTAATGAATGTTTGATGTGACACCACTTCAAAGTTGTTGGTGTGTTCAAGGGTGCTCTGATATGTGCGAAGTCAAAGCTTCATAATGACATATGAAGGGCTGCAACTGATGATCTTTTCCATTATAATAATATATGTAATGCCTCAGGCCAATGCTGGTTCACATTATATTTGACCTAAGGGTTCAGAATTAACCACACAGTGTTCAGGTCCCGGAGGACTTCATCAGCCCGCAGCAAGAAAACTTTGACTGTTTCTTGCTTTAACAGCAGCCAGTCAACTCTGCAAACAGCTCCCAAATCTCAGATGTTTCAACACATGGAGAGTTCTTAAAACAGCTTCTGCTTTCTTTCATTTGCAATCAATATTAATAGGCAGGCTGGTTTGAAAATGTCCAAAAATACATCATTTATCATAAGAAGAAACTGTAAAAACAGGCTTTATTGTCAGAGTTTGAACTTTCCAACAGTCTGTGAACGGATCATCGGTTACTAAAGTTTAAAATGAATGAAGCTTAAAATGTTGATATTCGTGTCAGAATCTTTTTATTCTACATGTGTAATTTAAAATAAAGCGTTTGCACTAACCAGATCCTGTCAAAAACATTAAATTCTGCTCCTCAGAGAAACTGTGAAGACATGATTGATTCTGCAGAGACCAACGGTCACGCGACAAATATTCACTGAAAATCTGTTTACACAGAGCAGACAGGAGAGGACAGGAGAGGCTGTTTACACAGAGCAGAGAGGAGAGGACAGGAGATGCTGTTTACACAGAGCAGAGAGGAGAGGACAGGAGATGCTGTTTACACAGAGCAGAGAGGAGAGGACAGGAAAGGCTGGAAACATGACAATACTTAAATTTATGCTGATTTATGCTGACTTATAGATTTATATAGACTTTATATATTGCAGTGAAATACAAGGACAAAGAGAGGAAAATGTCTGAAACTGAAACGTCTCGTTGGTGTTCAGAGAGTTGAAGTCACAAAAGGGAAGTAAAATCAGCCTTGTAGCCAAAACTGACGCCAAGTCATCGCTAATATTTCTGAGGTTATTGTTCAATTACTCAGTACAGATATTCTAATATTCTTTGCCACTAAAAACCAATAAACAATTTATAAGAGAAAGGAACAATAACAAGATTTAGACAAAAACAACATGCTGCTGTCTGTAAGGGAGGAGTAAGTGAATGCAAATTCAGCTGCTTCTGTTTTGGAGAATGAAGGTTGTGTGTGTGTGTGTGTGTGTGTGTGTGTGTGTGTGTGTGCGTGTGCGTGTGCGTGTGTGAGAGAGAGAGAGATATAGGCACCATTCATCACTGTAAGTTGGTCTAGTTACTTTCTGTAAAGGTCATCATGTTATTCTACTGGGGTTTTTTTGTCGACTGGAGGCTGAAAGTCAGAGGACAGAAACCACTGCTCTGCCTTGTGTGTGTGTGTGTGTGTATGTGTGTGTGGGAGATGCTCATGCTTCCATGTCTCATTCTTTGCTGTTAGAACACTTTTTTTTTTTTTTTTTAGATTAATCTGTATACTATTTACACACATTTACATTTATTTTACCATTAATTCAATCAATTCTTTGGCTTGGCTTTTGGATAAATAAAGTACAACAGTTACATCAGTAGTAAAATATGTGCCAATTCTGATCATACACTACTACTGAGTAGAGAATGCTTCAGTATATTCAGTATGTTTTCAGATCTCAGCAAAGGTCCCTGTGATGCTGTCCATGGTGCTAAATCCTGATTTTGAACCATAGTCTGATGCATTGTTATTGTAGCGTACGGGGCTGTCCATGGAGCTGAATTCAGATCTTTAGCTGTAGATTGATTACACTATTACTGTAAAATAAAGCGCTGTCCATGGTGCTGAATTCAGTTTTCCAGCTGTAGTCTGACTTCACTGTCACTGTATAATAAAGAGTTGTCCATGGTGCTGAATTCAGCTGTATTTGACTACACTATTACAATCAAAATCAAATCAAAAATCAAAATTACTTTATTCATCCCCAAGGGAAAATTCTGTTAAAGAACTGAATTCAGCGCCATGGACAGCCCAGTACACTACAATAACAATGCAGTAAGACTATGGTTCAAAAGCAGGATTCAGCACCATGCACAGCATCACAGGGACCTTTGCTGAGATCAGAAAACATACTGAATATACTGATGCATACTCAGTAGAAGTGTATGATCAGAGTTGGCACTTATATTTTACTACTGATATAACTGTTGTACTTTATTTATCCAAAGGCCAAGCCAAGAAATGATTGAATTCATGGTAAAATAAATGTAAGTGTGTATACAGTATACAGATTAATCTAAAAAAATGTGTTCTAACAGCATAGAATGAGAAAATTATTTTATGAAGTGGATTGGATTCACATAAATGCATGGAAGTATGAGCATTCCAAAACAGAAACAGCTGAATTTGTATTACTGTAAAATAAAGACCTGTCCATGGTGCTGAATTCAGTTTTTAATCTATAGTTTGATTACACTAAAAAATAAAGGATTGTCCATTATGCTGAATTTGGTTTTTAGCTGTAGTTTGACTTCACTGTTACTGTAACATAAAGAGCTGTCGATGGTGAAGATTTCAGTTTTTCAGCTGTAGTTTGACTACACTATCACTGTAAAATAAAGAGCTGCCCATGGTGGTGAATTCAGTTTTTCAGCTGTCGTTTGACTTCACTGTAAAAAAAAAAGAAGAGTTGTCCATGGTGCTATAGATGTTAAGCTGGGTGCTGCTGTAAAAAAGCAGGAAGATCAACTTGTTCGGAATAAATCCACTCAGTGCATTGTTATAAGAAACACTACATTTATTTCGGAGTATGCTTGAGTATATTCTATAGTAAAATATGTATTCTGATCTCAGCGAAGGTCCCTGTGATCCTGTCCATGATGCTGAATCCTGCTTTTAAACCACAGTCTGATACATATAGCAGCGCACAGAGTTGTCCATGGTGCTGAATTCAGTTTTTCAGCTGTAGTTTGATTAAACTGTAAAATAAAGAGCTGTCCATCGTTCTGAATTCAGTTTTAGGCTGTAGTTTGACTACACGATTCCTGTAAAATGAAGAGCTGTCCATGGTGCTGAAAATGTTAAGCTGGTTGCCGATGTAAAAAAAAAAGCAGGAAGATCAACTCGTTCTGAATAAATCCACTCAGTTTATTGTTAGAAGAAACCTTACATTGGTTACTGCAGCCCAGTTTGACTTTTCAAACAGGCTAAAACTGCTCAGCGTGTCAGAAAATGTTTATGTAGGAGCTGCAGGCCTGAGCTACTCTCATACAGAAATCTCTTTCATGTCC